>NC_134356.1:288597983-288897983 GCF_048569485.1 Anomaloglossus baeobatrachus | reverse complement strand
TTTTCTGCCTTTTAGTTCATTTTTCCTTTGCATGGCTTTTTTGAACCTTTAATAAATTTACATATCATTATATTTATAACTGAGTGTGCAGTGTATTTCTATGGTTAGACTTGTGGGGTTCCCCCATTCACTAGCACCTCACCCCTCAAAAAGTGTGCACGCCCCTTTTTTCTATTATTGCGAGCCACAGGGGGCGGTGTGCAGCAATAGTGGGCCATGTGCCAGCCACAGGGGGGCCATGTGCCAGCCACAGTGGGCCATGTGCCAGCCACAGGGGGCCCTGTGCATCCACAGTGGGCGGTGTGCCAGCCACAGGGGGCCCTGTGCATCCACAGTGGGCGGTGTGCCAGCCACAGGGGCCGTGTGCCAGCCATAGAGGATATGGCATCACTGGGGGACATGTGCCAGCACAAGGGGGCTATATTCAATATAAGGTGGCCATATCCAGATTAAAAGGGTTAATTTTAGGATGGGGGGCTATGAGGGACATATACCCTATATGATTTGTTAGACGGACACTGGCATTATAAGACGAACCCCATTTATTAAAAAAATCTCTATTCCTTCACCAAATTTGGGGGTGCGTCTTACAATCAGGTGCGTCTTATAAAGCAAAAAATACGGTACATCATTTAAACTTACTTTGGAACCTCCATAATTGGCATAAGGTAGCTGAGTCTATCATAGTGAATATATTTTTTCTTTTTGGAAGCTGCAGCAGATGAAGCAACAGGGTTAAACTCACGGTGGAATTGGTCTCTTGCTGACCGCCAACGCCGTTTCACAAAATCCACTGTAAGAAAACATCAAAAGTATAATGTTTTAATTCTTTCTTCTAAAGAAAAAATTAAAAAAAAAACAAATTGCAGCAAATTATAACAAAAAGCTCAAAAACAAAAAAAAAAAACAACAAGTGTGTAACCACAAAATTACGTCAGGCATAATTTGTAAGTATAAACACATGAGCAAACCAACAGACCCCTGTTTGTTAAAAATAAAGAGACATTACAAAATTTTGTTTTTTTTATGTTTAAATAAACAAATAAAGCATAAATAAAAAAAAGATTATATTGACCACTGCTACATGCATTGCCATATGTTCACATATGTCAAATATACACTCCATTACAAAACATTTAGTCTATGCATACTTTCAAACTAACAAATAAACAACTCTAGCAGTCATATTGTGGCCTACCATTGTGTATATGGATGTAGCTTACACACCAAAACTATATAGGTCTGTAACTATGTGTACATCTAGGCCAGTTGGTTTTACAACCTGAAATGTCTGTGTGAAGTGCATTTAATGCATGACATGTCATATTTCCAAGTAATCAGTTTAAACAATTGAGAAAAATACTATCAAACCAGAAATATCCACACTTTACTGTATGTGTGTCTCCAGTGTAGCTCAAAATGAGTCAGGACCTTTAATACATGCGTAATATTCTGTTTCAATATATAGACATTCTGCCTATTGATTGAGCACATTTAGGTAATGATAGAAGCCATGAAAATGTCTGTGCTCACCATATTTAGCTTTCCTTCCAGCGGTGCATTGAGACCATCCATTCCTGGGATAGACTTGTTCAGCCACAGACATCCAGGCTCTCTCCACCATCAACCTGTCATGGTATTCATCCACATGTGTGTCCCATAACTCTGGATGCCTCTCTACTTCCCCAATCAGCCTCTCTGTATCTATCCTTGGAGCCATTCTGAATACATGTGGGGTTCAGAGTGCTCAGTTTGCCCAAGCAGTGAGAGGAAAGGTGCCCAGCTGCCATCTGGGTTGCAAATGAGACAGGATATGAGTCTTTGGCGCCAGAATTAATGACCTTAATTTCACCTGATAGATAGGTAACAAGTGTAGCTGATGTTTGGATTAAAAACGCAAACGGATGGTACGTGTAGCACATGGACATGCTACATGTGCCGTCCGTGCAGGCACGGACTTATTGACTTTAGTGGGTCCGTGCCTGCGTTATCCCGGAGAAAAACGGACATGTCGAGCGTGTTGGAACAACACGGACACACGTTCCATGTGGTTTTACGTGTGTGTGTCTGCTACCATAGGTTAGCATTGGTCTACGTGTCTCCGTGCTGCTGGTACGTGCAAAAATGTACCAAACACGTATTGGTGGCACGGATGTGTGTCGGAGGCTTGTATGTGTGTTCTAGCTTTGGGTACCCAGTGACGTTAACTGGGTGACCTTCACGGTCTGACGAGCCCCTGTATGCACGTGAACGGCTCAGTGTTTATGTTCCAGGTTGCCAGTGATGCTAACTGTGTTACCTTTCAGTTTTGACGTGTTCCTACACACGTGACCGTTCTCTGTTGCATTTTTGTTGGTTTTTATGTGTTCCTATAATAATAATAATAATGTTTTATTTCTATAGCGCCAACATATTCCGCAGCGCTTTACAATTAAGAGGGGACATGTACAGACAATATGAGACAATACAAAATAACAAAATTAAGATACTAGGAGGAGTGAGGGCCCTGCTCGTAAGCTTACAGTCTATGAGGAAATAGGGGAGACATACACACACGTGACCATTACGACATGCTACACGTAGGGGTGTGCCTTTACAACATCTCCTTAGTTTCTTTTGTGGTTTCCTGAGTTGCTGTATTTCGTCCTTCTGTCCTTAGGGGCATTAAGACGTGCCCGGCGGACGTGGGGCGACGATTGATATATTATTTTTTATTTCAATCGTCCCCTCCATAACAGGTTCTTCATTTGATTAGCTGGCCTGGGGTGATGTCAATGTTGTGGTATAATGTACATGTGATGTTGCTCAAGCTATCCTAAATAAGAGTCATGAATTCTGTTGGATAACAAGCTTCCATCCAACGATTACAACATGGTTGATTGAATTGCTCCTGCAAATTGGTGTGCACCAACCTTACTTTACAAGGGTGCCAATAACAAAATGCAGCTTGCACTTTCTTGGCGCAAACAAAGACTCTAAGGAAAAATTATAAAAATGCATGGATCTTAGAAAATGGCAACGCAAGCCCCCATTTTTTTAGGCTAAGTTCCCATGTTGAGCTTCTCCTGAGTTTTTAATTTTGCAGACTTTAAGAAATTGACATGTTGTAGATTTCAAAAATGCACCGCAGGTCAGATTACGTTTATTTAAAAAAATGTTCATTAGACAGAACATTTGTATAAATCACATGCACTTTGCTGGAATTGTAAGATGCCACATTATTGATGCGGTGAAATTATGGAGCATCAAAAACTCACAAACAACTCACGAAAAACTCATTGAGGACACACAGTGTTAAACTTCTGATTTTCTGATTTTATTTTTCTTATAAATATAAACAGTATATATATGCATATATACTGTGTGTATGTTTGTATATAATATATTGCTCTGGTTATAAGGAAAAACAGAAAATCAGAAGTTTAAGACTAAATATATATATATATATATATATATATATATATATATATATATATATATATATATATATATATATATATATATATATATATATATATATATATATATATATATTTAGTCTTAAACTTCTGATTTTCTGTTTCATATATATATATATATATAGACAGACATATATAGATAGACATAAATAATATATATATATATATATATATTATATATATATATTCTATATATATATATATATATATATATATATATATATATATATATATGTCTATCTATATATGTCTATCTATCTATCTATCTATATATATATATATATATATATATATATTTATATATATATATATATATATAATCTGCATGCAAACTCATATTGGCTTTGAGAATCATGATACTAGTTCATACATTACCATACTATGAACACTGTAAAGAGCAGACCCAAATGTCACTGGTGAAATTGTATTTTTTTTACCAATTACAAATACCCACAATCCCCTTCTTCAGCACCTCTCAATGAAAAGTATCCCTGGAAACTATTACTTGTCCTGCCTGCAATAGCCAGAAGTCATTCAGCTAAATTGACATTTTTGGAAAAGAGGTAATACAAAACAAAAATGGTATAATTGTATATCAAAAAAGTACAAAATTATGTAGGCACATTATACATATTTGGCAATATATGTTCTTTATCTATTTTAGATCAAATGCTAAAGAAATAAAAACATTCCTGCTAATAGTTAAGCAACTAATCCGAGAAGTTCTCAGAATCATAGGCTATGGTAAAGGCAAAAAGTTCTGTTGTAATGAAAGCTAAGCTCTTCGGGAAGCTACTTAAATAGCGCTTGAAATGTAATGATTGGCATCAGATGTTCACAGTTCATTAGTAACAGCAGCATATTATGTCACTTCAGGTAACAGCTTGTCACAACCTAATCACAAAATTAAGGAAGCAGCAACTATAAATCTGGCATGTGGTTCAGTGCATCACATACCTTGCACTGTACAAGTAATATTATATTTTGTGAGCGTTTGCTTTGGAACAAAAATAGATGCAATGGTTTATACGTAGATCTGTGTACTGCTCGAAACACAGCAAGGTCTCAAATTGAATCTTTAGGTAAAAAGGAAAACAGTCAAACAAATTAAAAATATAATAGGAAAGTTTAATAATATTCTGTACCTATTTACTTGTACTTGTTGAAAATGTCAAAGTTCTAATACCTTCCAACTCCATGACTTAAAATCAAAAAATGAGTGAGCTGCTTTACACCGTTTATAATCCTGGAAAAAAAGATGGTTCTACGAGATGGGCATTTTCTGTATCCTAATAACCACAGTGTTTGTTTAGATTTCCTTTGGGTTCTCTGGTTTCCTTCCACACTCCAAAGATATACTAATAGCGAATTTAGATTGTGAGCCCCAATGGGCACAGTGTTGATCACATCTGTAAAGCACTATATAATTAAAGGGAATCTGTCACCAAGTTTTTGCTATCTAATATGACAGCAGCATAACAAAGGGGCAGAGAAACTGATTCCAGCGTTGTCTCACTTACTTAGCTACTAAGAGGTACTTCACACACAGCGTGATCGCTACTGAGATCGCTGCTGAGTCACGTTTTTTGTGACCTCATTAGCGATCTCGCTGTGTGTGACACTGAGCAGCGATCTGGCCCCTGCTGTGAGATCGCTGCTCGTTACACACAGTGCTGGTTCGTTTTTTTATTGTTGCTCTCCCGCTGATAAGCACACATCGCTGTGTGTGACAGCGAGAGAGCAACAATCCTGAATGTGCAGGGAGCAGGAGCCGGCGTCTGACAGCCTGCGGTAAGCTGTAACCAAGGTAAACATCGGGTAACCAAGGTGGTTACCCGATATTTACCTTTGTTACCAGCCTCCGCAGCTCTCATGCTGCCAGTGCCGGCTCCTGCTCCCTGCACACGCTAAGTTAAGCGGTGTGAGCTGGTAACTAAGGTAAACATCGGGTAACCATACCCGATGTTTTCCTTAGTTATCAGTGTCCGCAGCTTCCAGACGCCGGCTCTGTGCAAGTGCAGCGTCGCTTGCACGTCGCTGCTGGCTGGGGGCTGGTCACTGGTCGCTGGTGAGATCTGCCTGTTTGACAACTCACCAGCGACCATGTAGCGATGCAGCAGCGATCCTGACCAGGTCAGATCGCTGGTCTGATCGCTGCTGCATCGCTAAAGTGTGAAGGTACCCTAAGTGTATTTTTGATAATCTACTGCTGATTAATCAGTGATTTTATCATTCGAGGACTACTTTGCCTGCTGCCAGGTAGTCCAGTATATTCATGAGCTCTTTATAACTGCTAGATCTGCAGCAGAGAAAACAGTGATTTTTATCAAAATGACAACAAACAGCTCAGTAAGTGACATCACTGGAATCAGGGTCTCTCTCTACATTATACTGCTCTCAGATGGGGTAGCAAACAACTAGTGACAGATTCCCTTTAATAGCACCATATAGTGATTAAAAAAAAACTCCAACTATTCCAGGATTAGAGATGAGTGAATCTGTTCTGTAAAAGTTCACCAATTTCAAATTCAGTACGAGTCTTAGTATGTCCATTCAAACTCTTTAACCTACAAGCCCCTACCCCCAAAAGTCAGTAATAATAGTTTTTGCTCGTTTTCTGCCCATGAATGCTGGCTGTGTTTCCAAGAATGCTTTTAGAATAGCAGTTTCTGTTTTTGGATAGAATTGTGGTGCTGTTTGATATGTAAAATCATTTCAGGAAGTGAAGACTCTGGCCCGGGAGAAGCCAGATGCATGTGGCGCCATTTTTTTCTTAACTTAATTTGTAAATGTTGCTACAGCCAATCATGGCACAGCAAACATCCACAAGATTCAGATAGAAGGGCTTCAGTGATTGGCTGCCTAAGACATATGCCCGTGTGCATGTAAATGGTGGATATGTTGCCTTGGCGCCATTTTGTGAATGTGAAACATTAGGTAAGCTGCTGTCACTGGTGCTGCTAGACAGTGAGCTTATCTAGTGGTTTAATGCTACATAGTGCAGATAGATAGGAGAGTGATAGTTTACAATAGGGACGTGCAGTGTAGGGAAAGGTGTGTGAGTGTGTGTGTGTGTGTGTGTGTGTGTGTGTGTGTGTGTGTGTGTGCGCCACAAGACAGCACATTACATGATCGCGATAGAGGTTGGTACTTGTAGTGCCTGCTAAAAAGTTGCCAGTGAAGCATGTAAATAAGTATTGCTACGTATTACTGGCTGCTGAAAAGTATGCAAATCCTGTCATAGGTCTTGCTACTTGTTAGTTCCTAGCCTACAAAATAGGAAGTGAAGTATCTTGGCAATTTTAATTGCCTGGTCAAAAATCTGCAAACATAGTTATAGATATTATTTGTTCGTGCCTGGCCAAAAAAAAATACCAGGGAAGTATTTAAAATGTGGTTCTTGTCAATGTTAATTGCCTGCTGAAAATTAACCGCCTTTGTAGGTAGTGGTACTTTTTAGTGCCTTCCCAATATTGCCAACTCAGGCAGTAACTAAATATTTTATCTTTGTGTCAGGTGTCTGACAGGTGTAGGCATAGGGTTACAAAACATCTGTTTCAAAAGGGAAGGGTACATTACCCATGAGTGGAAAATCACAACAAAGTTGTCATGCATGGGGGAATAGGCGGGGTGTTGGAGGTGTATGTCTGGGAAGTTCTGTTAGTCAAATGTCTAGTGAACAAACGCCAGCTCATCTTAGCCACATAGAAATGAGAACAACTTCCATTACTGGACAGCCTACTCCACTCGATTTTTTTGGCAGCCACACATCACTTCTTCGAAATGAGGCTGAGAAACAGCAGGTGCTGGAGTGGATGGCAAGCAATAAAGAAAACTCTTTGAATGAGAAGGTGTGTCCAAACTTTTGGTCTGTATATATATATATATATATATATATATATATATATATCTTCTCATTCAAAGAGTTTTCTTTATTTTCATGACTCTGAAAATTGTAGATTCCCATTGAAGGCATCAAAACTATGAATTAACACATGTGGAATGAAATACTTAACAAAAAAGTGTGAAACAACTGAAAATATGTCTTATATTCTAGGTTCTTCAAAGTAGCCACCTTTTGCTTTAATTACTGCTTAGCACAGTAATCTATCTATCTGGCTATATGGCTATCTATCTATATATGTGTGTAAGACTCCGTGTGACACACATATATAGATAAATAGCCAAAAAGACGATCAGATGGATGGATGGACGGATAGTTGGACGGATAGTCATGAAAAAGTATTGGCAGTCTAGAAATTGTTCCAGTACATGAAGTATTTCTCTCATAAAATTATTACAATTACACATGTTTGTCAAACACATTTATTTTTTTGAGTATTGGAACGGCACAAAAACGCAGAGAAAAAGATCAAACTATACCTAATTTCACACAAAACTCCACAAAATTGTTGGCACCTTGTTGGTAATTTTCCCAAATTGTGGGTAAACAACTTTGTTTTAAGCATGTGATGTCCGTTCAAACTCACCTATGGCAAGTAACATGTGTATACAATATGAAAGTCACACCAAAGGGGGCTTTACACGCTACGACATCGCTAATGCGAACTCGTTGGGGTCACGGATTTGGTGACTCACATCCGGCCGCATTAGCGATGCCGTTGCGTGTGACACCGATGAGCGATTTTGCATCGTTGCAAAAACGTGCAAAATCGCTCATCGGTGACATGGGGGTCCATTCTCAAAAATCGTTGCTGCAGCAGTAACGAGGTTGTTCCTCGTTCCTGTGGCAGCACACTTCGCTCCGTGTAACACAGCAGGAACGAGGAAGCTCTCCTTACCTGCCTCCCCGCCACTATGCGGAAGGAAGGAGGTGGGCGGGATGTTACGTCCCGCTCATCTCCGCCCCTCCGCTTCTATTGGGCGGCCGCTCATTGACGTCGCTGTGACGCCGCACGGACCGCCCCCTTAGAAAGGAGGCAGTTCGCCAGTCACAACGACGTCGCCGGGCAGGTAAGTATGTGTGATGGGTCTGGGCGATGTTGTGCGCCACGGGCAGCGATTTGCCCGTGTCGCGCAACAGATGGGGGCGGGTACCCACACTAGCAATATCGGGACCGATATCGCAGTGTGTAAAGCCCACTTAAGCCAAAATCCTTCTGGTAAAGTGTCTTATGGACAGATGAGACCAAGATAGAACTTTTTGGTAAATTACATGATTCTACTGTTTACTAAAAATGAATTGAGGTCTGCAAAGAAAAGTATACAGTACCTACAGTACAATATGGTTAGGCATCTAATATGTTTTGGGGTTCTTTTTGCTGTCTCTGGCACTGGGTGTCTTGACTAGAGTTGAGCGCGGTTCGTGGTTCTCCAGTTCGCGGTTTGAGTGATTTTGGGGGCTGTTCTAGATCGAACTAGAACTCGAGCTTTTTGCTAAAGCTCGATAGTTCTAATTACGTTCGAGAACGGTTCTAGCAGCAAAAAGCCAAGCTAATTACTAGCTGGCTTTCCGCTGTAATAGTGTAAGTCACTCTGTGACTCACACTATTATGAAATGTCAGCGTATAGTGTGCGGGAACAGCGCATTCAGATCACTGCTGCTGGGATAATGGTGATCGCCATTTTTTTTTTCCTTGTCTTCCTTCCCTAAGCGCGCGCGTGTAGTGGGGCGGGCCAGCTCGTCAGCCAATCCCAGACACTCACACAGCTAAGTGGACTTTTAGCCAGAGAAGCAACGGCATGTGTGATAGGATGTCCATGTCACATGTCCCTGCATTATAAAAATGGACATTTTCCTCCAGCACGCCATTATCTGCCTTCTGCGTCCGGGTGTCAGTCACCGCTGGCGTAGCTCCTGTTTCCGATACTGCTGTGTACGCTCTATACACAGCGCTATACAGACTAGGGATAGAAGTTTCTATTAGCCCTTGTAAGGGCTAATACCAGCAGGCTCAGAGCCATAGGTGACAGTCAGGTCCGTGAAAACAGATTTTAACAGCTACACAAGATAACAGCGTCTGTGTAGCTAAGGTCAGGGATTTCCTCACTGCATTTCCCCATTAGGAGGGATAGAAAGTGAGGATTCCTTTCCTTTACCCAGACCCACAACCCTGCCACAGTACCCTCCTGCCCTTTGTAAACTCAAGCTCATTGTTACTAAGCCATTATACTAGCAAACACTGAGTAAACTTAGTGGCATCCTAAAAGTGGCTGTTGGACTTCCATTAGTGTCCCGCTAGTGCAAATCTATTTGCAGAACCTCTGCATTGCACACTCAAACTCATTTTACTAAGCCATTATACTAGCAAACACTGAGTAAACTTAGTGGCATCCTAAAAGTGGCTGTTGGACTTCCATTAGTGTCCCACTAGTGCAAATCTATTTGCAGCACCTCTGCATTGCACACTCAAACTCATTGTTACTAAGCCATTATACTAGCAAACACTGAGTAAACTTAGTGGCATCCTAAAAGTGGCTGTTGGAATTCCATTAGTGTCCCACTAGTGCAAATCTATTTGCAGCACCTCTGCATTGCAAACTCAAACTCATTGTTACTAAGCCATTATACTAGCAAACACTGAGTAAACTTAGTGGCATCCTAAAAGTGGATGTTGGACTTCCATTAGTGTCCCACTAGTGCAAATCTATTTGTAGCACCTCTGCATTGCACACTCCAACTCATTGTTACTAAGCCATTATACTAGCAAACACTGAGTAAACTTAGTGCCATCCTAAAAGTGGCTGTTGGACTTCCATTAGTGTCCCACTAGTGCAAATCTATTTGCAGAACCTCTGCATTGCACACTCAAACTCATTTTTACTAAGCCATTATACTAGCAAACACTGAGTAAACTTAGTGGCATCCTAAAAGTGACTGTTGGACTTCCATTAGTGTCCCACTAGTGCAAATCTATTTGCAGCACCTCTGCATTGCACACTCAAACTCAATGTTACTAAGCCATTATACTAGCAAACTATGCTGCCAGTTTAAGGGCTGTAGTTGCATTGTCAGGGATAATTATTGTTGTTTATTCTGCTGTTAATAAAGCTAGACCACCGCTGCAATCTACACCACCTCTCAATTTTTACTACCACATTTTAAGTGCACAATCTTGTCGCAATCAAAATGAGTGGCAAAATGACAGATGCTGGTGGAAAGGGGAAGAGGCGTGTTGGAAAAGGAAAAAAAGGGTTTGTCCGTGGGGAAGGTGGCAAAGCTCCATTAACATCTGCTGAAGATAGACCATCTTCCAGCAAAAGTAAGATGTCTACTACTTACCGTGGACAATACGATGTGCTCCCTTTTTTATGGACACAAACAACTGGAACAAAGGTAGATGATGGCCAAAAAAGGAAAATGCTTGAATGGATCTCAAGTTGTCCAACAAGTGCCCTCTCCGCCACCTCAACTACCGCATCCAAAAAACACCAGTCCTCTGAGTTGTCAGCCCAATCACACTTGCTTTCTCACAGCTCTGAAGTCTCCATCTGCCCTGCACAGTATGGTGGAACTGAGATGGCTGAGTCTGCAGAGCTGTTCAGTCACACTATAGCCTGGGAATCAGAGGTCTGTTCCCAAGCTACAGTGAGTACAGACCAGGAAATGGTCTGCAGTGATGCCCAGAACCTTTGTGACTCTGATTCAAGCCATGAGGACCAAGTTTCTGAGCATAATGTTGACCCTTTTTCACAAACTGTAACACCTGTTGTTATAGTCAATGAGGAACATACTGATGACGATGAGACGCAGATACCAGATTGGGATGACAACTTAAATATTCGGTCAGGGCAAGAAGAGGCTCGGTCTGAGGGTGAGGGGAGTACAAACACAACAATTGATGAGGAAGTTCTAGATCCCACCTACTGTCAACCCACAGTCAGGCACTCGAGGAGGTCAACAGAGGCGGTGGAGGAAGATGCAACCGACGACAAAGTTACCTTGCGCCTTCCTGGACAGAGTCGGAGCACTGGTAGCATGTATACAACTGCATCCTCAGCCACCACTCTGCCTCTGAGCACTAGTCGGGGTGGATCAGCACGTCGCATGCCCTCTAAGCCTTGCCTAGTCTGGTCCTTTTTTGACATAGCAAAAGATCGCCCAAATTATGTGATCTTTAAAATTTGTCGTGATTCTGCTAGTAGAGGGCAAAACCTCAGCAGTTTGACAACTTCTTCCATGAATCGTCACATGAATAAATATCATATGTCCCAGTGGGAAGCTCACCGTGCTACAATGCGGCCTAGCGGAGCGAACCATCCTCCGCCTGCCCCTTCCAGTGCATCCGCGCGCTCTTCATCTTCTAGGACTGTGGGGACAGCTGTCACACCTGGTTTTTCCACGCACAACTTCCACCACTGTAACCGCAACAGGCAGTTTGCTTGGTAGGTCGTCAGTTGGTTTGGAAGGGGAAACAAGTGCGTGTGTACAGCTCTCTCAGACATCGATAGCACCAACGTTGGATGAAGGCAGCATCATGTCTACGTCTGCACTTTCCTCAAAAACCTGCATTTCTCCAGGGACACCCTACTCAACACCGTCTACACACAGCAGCCAGATCTCTGTCCCTCAGATGTGGACAAATAAAAGGCCATTTCCTGCGACCCATGACAAAGCTAAGAGGTTGACTTTATCACCTGTGAAGTGTACAACTAGGGCACAAGTGCTGCCACTGATGGGGTGTCTGTGTGGCCCAATTTTTGGAAAAAAGGGAGACTCCGCTTGGAGTAACCCTTGCTTGCTGTGTTTTTTAAAAGGAGCCAAGATGAACAGAGCTGGGATCAGGAAAGACTTAGCTACCTACCCCGGTGTCATCCTGGGGACGGTTAAGTATGGCGTATTTTTGAATGTGCTTGATGCAAATCTAGCTGTGAAGTGTACAACTGGGGCACAAGTGCTGCCACTGAAGGGGTGGGTGTGTGTGTGGCCCAATTTTTGGAAAAAAGGGAGACTCCGCTTGGAGTCACCTTGCGGTGTTTTATATGATTTTAGAAAGGCGTGCCATGCCTATATCTGTGTCTTCTCCTCTTTTTTCTTGTCCAGCTCTTTTGTTTTCGCATGAGTATATGTTCTTGTCACTTTCCCATGTGTTTGTGTTGTGTTGTGAGTTGTTTGTCACCTTTTGGACACCTTTGAGGGTGTTTTCTAGGTGTTTTTATGTGTTTGTGATTGCCTCCCATTGTTTCCTATGCGGTTCGAGTGGTTCGCCGAACCGGTTCGCCGAACTGAACTCGATCGAGACCTCCGTTCGGCGAACCGAACTCGAGCCGAACCGCGACCGGTTCGCTCATCTCTAGTCTTGACTGTGTGCAAAGCACCATGAAAGCTGAATAGTACCAAAGGATTTTGGATCACAATGTGATTAGAGTGTCAGAAATCTGGGTTTTCATCATCGGTCTTGGGTCATGGGTCATGGGTCTTCCAGCAGGACAATGGCCACAAAAATACTTCAAGAAGCGCTCAGAATTAATTGGAAACAATGTGCTGTAGAGTTCTGAAGTGACCATCAATGAGTCTGGATCTAAAGCAGTTTGCAAAAGAAGAGTGGTCCAAGTTTTCATTTGAGAGGTGAAAGAAACTTGTTGATGGTTATGGGAAGCGATTGATTGCAGTAATTTACTCCAAAGGATGTGCATCAAATATTAAGTTGAGGGTGCCAACAATTTTGTCCAGCACATAAAATTTTGTGTGAAATAATGTCAATTTGTCTTTTTTTTCTCAGTCAACAACATTGGACAAATGGCTACAATATTGTGGATGTTCTAATCTGAATATAATTATGGAAATTAAATTAAAATAAATGGAAGTTGAGCAGAAATATGACAATGTAACAAGTAGAAATTAATTTATTTCGAACAAAAGAACCATATCACTTTATTGCAGACAGATCAATGTAAATTCCATTTTAAAAGCAGCAGTAACTATGTGTACAAATATATGCACATACTATTTTTTTCCTACAAAATGAAAGGGAATTCAATTTCATAAATATTTATAGTCCATGAACATATTCAAACGAGCATCTATTGACAGATAGGTATAGAGGCAGTTGTGACAAATAGCCCAAGTGGCAAAAATGTATAAGCTTGCGATTAGTTTGCTGAAATGCTTTACTTTAAGAATAAATCAAGTGTTCCATGTGAAATTAGCTGCATTTACATTACCGTCCATTCAGTGTGTTTTTAAGGAATCCCAATAAGAATTTTCATGAACAAGGCATTATTTTACAAGTGAAATTTATTGAAACTGTTTGGCACAGCATCTTTACTGCTAAATCACTGTGTTTATGCATTGCAGTTGGTACAGTAAGTTCTTTATTATAACAATCCATTTCTCTAAAAATTATATACTTCTATAATTGGTTCTGTAGAAAAGAAAACACTTAATCTTTTGGTAGGTGAATATAATAATTCACAAACCTTACAAATATAATTATACATTTCCAACATATGTAATATCGGCATTGTTTTGGAGCACGTTAAAATTAAGGTATAGTGTTGTATTTTACAGTTCACTTATTATGGTTCATATGTATGTGAAAATTCTTCCTTTGTATCAAGAACTTAGAAGACTTATCATCACAGAAAACAATATATTATATGTGTTATATTACAAATTAAATTCCGTGAAAATAACTAAACTTGTGTAAAAATTATACTGCTGAACCTATCTAGGCGTATTATGTGTATAATTGAGCTCATGAATATAAAGTTTTGTTCACATTGCATTTTTCTCTAACATCAGTGGCTACTTTAATACTTTCATATGAAGCCCTAAAATACATGATTTGATGATATGTGCTGACAAGGCCATTGATTAAAAAAAAAAAAAAAAAAAAATAGGACCTGCACACCTTTAGCATTAAATTATTGTGCATGTGCATTGTGCACAAATATGCTGTCTTGCCAAGATACAGAGGTAGGCCACACACTGCGATTAATGGATACATGAACTCTAAAATTGCCATAAACATTAAAAATGTAAGGTACTTAGCATTTTTTTTATGAAAGAGTGCAAAAGCCATACAACCATGTCAAGGTATACATTTTAATATGGGTGATCTCTAACCACTAAATTGCCTATCTCCCCATGTGCCAAACCAGGCCTTCTCTGAATTATGAGTGAAAAGGAGACCAGGCATAGCTCACCATTATAGTCTTGTGAGGGAAGGATGGGTGGATAATTGGTGCTGAGACATGGAGGGGGTCACCCCCCTTCAATATGTACTACAAAGATAAAAAATATGACTCAGTAGCCTATTCGTTAGCTACATTTGATCTCCTGACTGCAAAGGCTTGGCAATATTCTGGAGTCCAAAACCTCTCTGGCATGTTCCAAGCATCTCTGGTGCTCTTTGACCCACTTGGATTGAGAAAGGAGAGACTCTGAGTCTGGTCCAGATATAGGAAGTGGAACATCAGCAGGCAAGTGTTCTTGTCTTCTAAACATCAAATAGTAAGGAGAGTATCCAGTGGAGCAGTGTGTGATATTACTGTGGAGATACCCAGCTCCAGTGGCCGTGGCCTGGATGGGCATGTGAGCAGTCACAAGTAAGAGGAGCTCTGTGCCTGATTACCTGATCCTGTGACCACTGGCCCCAAATGCACCTGCACTGTGACGAGATCGTCACCCTGTCATCTCCGGCAATGGTTGCTTCGTGATAGTGGGGTTTGGATGGCTGGAGGAGCAAGCAGAAGGAGATGAGAGACTGCCAGCGCCAACAGGGAGATCCAAAATGGTGCTGGCCGCTCCACAGTGAATAGGGTGTGCCGCGCATGGTGGCCGCAGCTGCTGAAAAACTGGTAAAGGACACCATAGTGACTTACAAGGACCCTCCGGTGTCAGGAGATACCCCCCCTTCAGCCCCATCACTTTTCCCAATGCATTTTCTGGGCTGGCAGAGGCGCCGCTGGTCCTCACATCCATCCACAGTACTACTTCCTGTAGCTCCTAGAAATAAGCCTAGCATAGGCCCCCTGCAGAGACTCAGCCCCACATAGGCCTGGAACCTATGTGTCTCTCTATGTATTTGTGTTGTTTATTATTGTACAGATTGTGGTCCACATTCCGAGATATCTGGCATGCTGTCTAATTGTGTAAGTGGGACTTATACACACTTTCTTTTATTCCGGCCTTTCCCCTTTAAGTGATAAAGCCTGCAAGCAGAAGTTTTGCCCTGAGACGGACCTCAATACTGTATATGGTGTGATATGATGGTAGGAAATTTTACTACAAATGATGTGGTCCTACCCAAATTTGGAATGGTTCTTGAGAGTGGCTACGAGCACTATTATATACTCGGTTGATAGAGCTGACCCTGTTGGTATGCGTGCTGGGCTATGTGGAGGATTTGCTCATTGATGACAGCGGTAGCCCAAATGCTGTATAAGGCCAGGAAACTACTGGCGTAACACTGGATAACCGAGCGGACCCATGGAATGTCGGATTATGTGTACAAGATAAACTGGGTAATAAATATGGAAAAACAAATTTATGTTAAAAGAAATGTGTTATGTTAAATTTGATAAAATATCGGAATCAGGACTAGCATCAAAAGAACTTGCTAGATTTAGGCTGGGTCTGATTTAATAACCTACTTATTTCTTTATTATTTGACACACAATACTTTTAACAAGTAGGTTTCAATTATATTTATATATATATCCAGACATGCTTATGTATACTGTATTGATTTTTGGCCATGTTAAATTTTTGGTCCTTTTCTCTCCTGCTCGTACATCTAATGTAAATACCATACTATGAAGAAAAAGACATGGATCGCACATCCCGAAAATACATTGATCTAAAGCCGCTAGGCAAAAAATTAAATAGAACATGAGGTTCTTTTGTTACCATTCTGATCAGATTGTATTAAGCCCACTGCCACGTCACGGCAAACCTCTTGAGTGGGTCCCTAACCTGACCTTTTTGTGCGGCACTGTGCACTGACCACCGCCGCAGCGACAAAACGCCAGCAGGGCGGGCGACCTGGTGCCTCACAGCACCCATGCTGCAAGGCGAAGCCCCCAAGGCTCCAGGCCGCGCCGCCCCACTGACACGACACCACCACGACAGCAGCCACCACACAGCACCAGCACACAGTGAGAGGAGCTGTGCACTCACCTCCCACTGGCTCCCATATGTGAACTGGGAGCAAAAAGAAGGCTGGCCCCTCTTGCAGTCTCCTGCTGATTAAAAACACCTGTGCCAAATGGGGAGAGTGCAGATCCAAGCAAAAAAAAAGAGGGGGATAGCCTGATATAAATACCATACTATGAAGAAAAAGACATGGATCGCACATCAATGTATTTTTGGGATGTGCGATCCATGTCTTTTTCTCCATGGCTTGTTATATAACAGTCTATCCCCCTCTGTTTTTTGCTTGGATCTGCACTCTCCCCATTTGGCACAGGTGATTTTAATCAGCAGGAGACTGCAAGAGGGGTCAGCCTTCTTTTTGCTCCCAGTTCACACATGGGAGCCAGTGGGAGGTGAGTGCACAGCTCCACTCACTGTGTGCTGGTGCTGTGTGGTGGCTGCTGTCGTGGTGGTGTGGTGTCAGTGGGGCGGCGCGGCCTGGAGCCTTGGGGGCTTTGCCTTGCAGCATGGGTGCTGTGAGGCACCAGGTCGCCCGCCCTGCTGGCGCTTTGTCGCTGCGGCGGTGGTCAGTGCACGGTGCCGCACAAAAAGGTCAGGTTAGGGACCCACTCAAGAGGTTCGCCGTGACGTGGCAGTGGGCTTAATACAGTCTGATCAGAATGGTAACTAAGAACCTCATGTTCTATTTAAATTTTTGCCTAGCGGCTTTTAGATCAATGAATTTTTGGGATGTGCGATCCATGTCTTTTTCTCCATGGCTTGTTATATAACAGTCTATCCCCCTCTGTTTTTTGCTTGGATCTGCACTCTCCCCATTTGGCACAGGTGATTTTAATCAGCAGGAGACTGCAAGAGGGGTCAGCCTTCTTTTTGCTCCCAGTTCACACATGGGAGCCAGTGGGAGGTGAGTGCACAGCTCCTCTCACTGTGTGCTGGTGCTGTGTGGTGGCTGCTGTCGTGGTGGTGTGGTGTCAGTGGGGCGGCGCGGCCTGGAGCCTTGGGGGCTTTGCCTTGCAGCATGGGTGCTGTGAGGCACCAGGTCGCCCGCCCTGCTGGCGCTTTGTCGCTGCGGCGGTGGTCAGTGCATGGTGCCGCACAAAAAGGTCAGGTTAGGGACCCACTCAAGAGGTTCGCCGTGACGTGGCAGTGGGCTTAATACAGTCTGATCAGAATGGTAACTAAGAACCTCATGTTCTATTTAAATTTTTGCCTAGCGGCTTTTAGATCAATGTATTTTTGGGATGTGCGATCCATGTCTTTTTCTCCATGGCTTGTTATATAACAGTCTATCCCCCTCTGTTTTTTGCTTGGATCTGCACTCTCCCCATTTGGCACAGGTGATTTTAATCAGCAGGAGACTGCAAAAGGGGTCAGCCTTCTTTTTGCTCCCAGTTCACACATGGGAGCCAGTGGGAGGTGAGTGCACAGCTCCTCTCACTGTGTGCTGGTGCTGTGTGGTGGCTGCTGTCGTGGTGGTGTGGTGTCAGTGGGGCGGCGCGGCCTGGAGCCTTGGGGGCTTTGCCTTGCAGCATGGGTGCTGTGAGGCACCAGGTCGCCCGCCCTGCTGGCGCTTTGTCGCTGCGGCGGTGGTCAGTGCACGGTGCCGCACAAAAAGGTCAGGTTAGGGACCCACTCAAGAGGTTCGCCGTGACGTGGCAGTGGGCTTAATACAGTCTGATCAGAATGGTAACTAAGAACCTCATGTTCTATTTAAATTTTTGCCTAGCGGCTTTTAGATCAATGTATTTTTGGGATGTGCGATCCATGTCTTTTTCTCCATGGCTTGTTATATAACAGTCTATCCCCCTCTGTTTTTTGCTTGGATCTGCACTCTCCCCATTTGGCACAGGTGATTTTAATCAGCAGGAGACTGCAAGAGGGGTCAGCCTTCTTTTTGCTCCCAGTTCACACATGGGAGCCAGTGGGAGGTGAGTGCACAGCTCCTCTCACTGTGTGCTGGTGCTGTGTGGTGACTGCTGTCGTGGTGGTGTGGTGTCAGTGGGGCGGCGCGGCCTGGAGCCTTGGGGGCTTTGCCTTGCAGCATGGGTGCTGTGAGGCACCAGGTCGCCCGCCCTGCTGGCGCTTTGTCGCTGCGGCGGTGGTCAGTGCACGGTGCCGCACAAAAAGGTCAGGTTAGGGACCCACTCAAGAGGTTCGCCGTGACGTGGCAGTGGGCTTAATACAGTCTGATCAGAATGGTAACTAAGAACCTCATGTTCTATTTAAATTTTTGCCTAGCGGCTTTTAGATCAATGTATTTTTGGGATGTGCGATCCATGTCTTTTTCCCCATGGCTTGTTATATAACAGTCTATCCCCCTCTGTTTTTTGCTTGGATCTGCACTCTCCCCATTTGGCACAGGTGATTTTAATCAGCAGGAGACTGCAAGAGGGGTCAGCCTTCTTTTTGCTCCCAGTTCACACATGGGAGCCAGTGGGAGGTGAGTGCACAGCTCCTCTCACTGTGTGCTGGTGCTGTGTGGTGGCTGCTGTTGTGGTGGTGTGGTGTCAGTGGGGCGGCGCGGCCTGGAGCCTTGGGGGCTTTGCCTTGCAGCATGGGTGCTGTGAGGCACCAGGTCGCCCGCCCTGCTGGCGCTTTGTCGCTGCGGCGGTGGTCAGTGCACGGTGCCGCACAAAAAGGTCAGGTTAGGGACCCACTCAAGAGGTTCGCCGTGACGTGGCAGTGGGCTTAATACAGTCTGATCAGAATGGTAACTAAGAACCTCATGTTCTATTTAAATTTTTGCCTAGCGGCTTTTAGATCAATGTATTTTTGGGATGTGCGATCCATGTCTTTTTCTCCATGGCTTGTTATATAACAGTCTATCCCCCTCTGTTTTTTGCTTGGATCTGCACTCTCCCCATTTGGCACAGGTGATTTTAATCAGCAGGAGACTGCAAGAGGGGTCAGCCTTCTTTTTGCTCCCAGTTCACACATGGGAGCCAGTGGGAGGTGAGTGCACAGCTCCTCTCACTGTGTGCTGGTGCTGTGTGGTGGCTGCTGTCGTGGTGGTGTGGTGTCAGTGGGGCGGCGCGGCCTGGAGCCTTGGGGGCTTTGCCTTGCAGCATGGGTGCTGTGAGGCACCAGGTCGCCCGCCCTGCTGGCGCTTTGTCGCTGCGGCGGTGGTCAGTGCACGGTGCCGCACAAAAAGGTCAGGTTAGGGACCCACTCAAGAGGTTCGCCGTGACGTGGCAGTGGGCTTAATACAGTCTGATCAGAATGGTAACTAAGAACCTCATGTTCTATTTAAATTTTTGCCTAGCGGCTTTTAGATCAATGTATTTTTGGGATGTGCGATCCATGTCTTTTTCTCCATGGCTTGTTATATAACAGTCTATCCCCCTCTGTTTTTTGCTTGGATCTGCACTCTCCCCATTTGGCACAGGTGATTTTAATCAGCAGGAGATGTAATGTAATGTAAGATGCTATTGGAAATATGTGCCACTAGTTTTTATATTTCTGCAAGTTGCAATTGTTTTTTGTTTGTAGTGTAAAGGGGGCTTTACACACTGCGATATCGGTAATGATATATCGTCTGGGTCACGTCGGCAGTGACGCACATCCGGCGCCGTTACCGACATCACAGCGTGTAACACAAATGAGCAACGATCAACGAGCACAAAAACGTGAAAAATCGTTACTCGTTGACACATCGCTCATTTCCTTAATATTGCTGCTGCTGCCAGTACGATGTGGTTCGTTGGTCCTGCGGCAGCACACATCGCTATGTGTGACACTGCAGGATCGACGAACATCTCCTTACCTGCCTCCACCGGCAAAGAGGAAGGAAGGAGGTGGGCGGGATGTTTGGCCCGCTCATCTCTGCTCCTCCGCTTCTATTGGCCGGCCGCTTAGTGATGTCACGGTGACATCTCTGTGACGCCGAACGCCCCTCCCTCTTGAGGGAGGGATTGTTTAGCTGTCGCAGTGACGTCACTGCACTGGTATGTGTGTGTGATGCTGCCATAGCGATAATGTTCGCTACGGCATCAATCACCACATATCATTAGAACGACGGGGGCGGGTGCAATCGCATGCGACATCGCTAGCAATCGCTAGCGATGTTGCAGCGTGTAAAGCACCCTTTATACTGTACTTTTTGTGTGTACAATGCTGAAAACTGTTCAATAAAAAATATCTGATTTAAAAAAAGAGCTACCCCAGCTCCAAGAGTGGTCTTCCTTTTGTTTGTGGGGAGGAATCACCTTGAGCATGCTGCTTTGAATTTGGTTCATCTTCTCACACAGATTGTTTACCTGTGGATAAGCTGTAATTCTCAGGGGAATCCAGGCTTACCCTTTCAAACGAGGGGCTAAACTAAGCACCTGCCGTGAGGCAGCACGCCAGGTGCCACTCCCAGGGCAGTTATCGGGACTGTGGCAGCTGAGTGGTGCAGATAGATAGTACAGATGGACACAGTCATAGATAAAATGGACACTGGCAGGACAAATTGGGCAAAACACAAGGCCAATTCTAAATGGTGAATGGCTGGACAGGCAGGGGCAGCCAAGGAACTTCTGGCACAGGTTATCAGACTCCAGTCACCAGGCATGAAATATCAGGCACAGGAAATTGGACACACGTGTAGCTGGGACAGAACTCTGGTAATCAGGGTCCAGATCATCTGGCTTGGATCTCTCATTGTCAGGGTCGAAGGGATCAAGCACAGATCACCAGGCATGGGACATTAGGCACAGGACATAAAGCACAGGTGCAGCTGGGATGGCTGAGGCAGACAAGATGACAGGTGCAGGCAAGTAGGGACACAGGTGCAGGATACAGGCTGGAACAGACAGAGGTGCAGGATACATAAGGATAAAATATACCAGTGCTCAGAGGCAAATGTATTAAATGGCTGGATCTAAAAAGGCTGAAGCCTTTAAGCTGGATGTGTCAGGTGCAGTGGTTTAATAGTGACCTAAAGCTAGTGTTGGAGCAGCTGATAGTAAATGCACTCTGCGTGAGAGTGGATCAAGTAGACAAATATAATAGCCAGAAGACTATAGCACTTAGAAACCGACGTAGTACACACAAGTGATAAGTAACATATGCAGGGTAAAGTGGAGATCACTTGACTTGCCTCAAAGATACACCAGACAAGGTGAGTAGATGAATGCATGTCCTCATCTGGAGGTTCGTAGTAGGCTGCAGAGGTTACAGGTGGTGTGGATGCCTGTGTTGAAGTTGAAAATATTCACCTCGGGACTAGCAGCAAGTGCAAAGTATGGAGGGGTTCTTCAAGGCAGGCTTCAAGCCGTAAATGCTGATCTTACCCTGTGGGATGAACGGTGTGCAGTAAGGAGCTGGCACCTGTATCCAGGAGCCCTGGCCATCAGTGACAACTTTCCTTTGATTTTAAGCACTAATGTTCTCCTCATTTGCCATATGTAAGTGCTGGAAAACCTATGGCAGGCCTTGTTAAATTTGCTCAAAGATTCTCACAGGGTTATCCATAAGACCATGCAGGTGTTGGCAGCTCGACAGAAGTTTAACGACAAAAAAGGGGAAATATGCTATGTCTGACTGATCCACTCATGCTTACAGTTTGCTCTTTAACTTATATACAGATGCTAGCAAAAAAAGGCTATGGAGAAGTGCTTTCCCAGATGCAGGATGTAATTGTAATGGTCATTGCCTATGCCAATTGCTCACTAAGAGAACCCAAGCCAAATGATCAGAACTATAGTTCCTTCAAACTGAAGTTTCTGGCCCTGGTCTGGTCCATAACTGAGAAATTGAAGGACTGTCTGGCTTTATCACCCTTTACCATATACATGGACAAAAACCTATTGGTGCATCTCAACACAGCCTGTTTGGAAGCTCTGTAGCAGACATTGGCCTCTTGATTGGCTAACTTCTGCTTTACTATAAGATACCGAGCCAGCAAGGTCAATATTAATACCAATGCCTTAGCCAGGCTGCCTGCTCAAATGGAACTCCAATCTCTGGATGATCAGTGGTAAGATGTGGATATGACCGCTTCTAATACCCTGTTCAACAGTCCCAGCTTGTCTGCAACTTGGATCACTCCTACACCTTGCAGTATCTTGAATATGAAGCATGGGTTCCCAGTAAACGTGTGGCTACTGATTTTCCATTGGTAGCTATGATGTAGAGCTAGGCCATTGGAAGCTGTGTCAGCTAGGCCACTGCCAGATAGTGGTCACTTGACATGTAATACCAATCAAAGCAGGGAAACTACTCACTCCATTTTTTCGAACTTCAACCATGGGGCAAGAGCCCACATACTTCAGCATCCAGGCTGGATCTGTGAAACTTACGGTCTCTCCTCATGATAGTTGTCATTCTGCTTTAGGGGACAATTGTTTAATTGCCAGCAATCCTTTTCTCGATACCTACGTTGATGGCAGTATCCGCATTCTAGCCTTCAGGTACTCTTATATCAGGTATTCAAAAACCTCTCTGGGCATCAACGTCTGTTCTTTCTTGGTCCTGGAGGTGGTCATTCATGTTCTAATCTTGAAGGATCCTCTCTTCCCTGCCTACAGAGGTACTCAAGTTGTTTCACGCATTTCATCACTTTTTAACACTAGAAGTCCCAGAGAAGGGTCAGTTAACATTTCTACCTTTGGAACCCAGAGACGGGTCGAATGACCTGAAGGATTTTAGCTAACATCCTATAATCACCGTCTTTTGTTCTGTAATTAAGGCCATTACTGTCGCACCACAGGAGGTTGTTGTTTTTCATTGAGTTTAGCCATTTAGTTTTTAGTTAGTTCTATTTAGTTTATTGTATGTCATTTGACCCTCTTTCAGGACTTCAGGGGGGAGCTCGAAATTTCTGGGAATTCTAGTGTTAAAAGTTTGCAGTGAGCCGAGAAACTTAACCAGCCAGGGTGGCTTCATCATCTGAAGGTGGGGCCTGGCTCTATGCTCAGTAATCTCACTTGAAAGGGTGAACTTGGAGGAAAACTTAACCCATCCATCTTCCTGGGTCTCAGAGTGAGGCTTGTACTCCCAGGACCTCTAAGGCCAGTAACATCTAGGTAAGGAGTCTTGCGAGGATAATTTGCATATTCCCAGTGCCTTCTGGGATAAGTGAAGAGTCAACGCGAGCTCAAGGAGAACCGGGTTTTGGCCGTTACAGCCGGAAGGAAGGCTTCTGAAAGCCAGGGAAGGAGTCTTGCGAGGATAATTTGCATATTCCCAGTGCCTTCTGGGATAAGGGAAGAGTCACCGGGAGCTCAAGGAGAACCGGGTTTTGGCCGTTACAGCCGGAAGGAAGACTTCTCAAAGCCAGGGAAGGAGTCTTGCGAGGATAATTTGCATATTCCCAGTGCCTTCTGGGATAAGTGAAGAGTCACCGCGAGCTCAAGGAGAACCGGCCTGTCTTCTTCATTGTAAGCGTGAGTGAGCAAAGTGTGAGCAAAAGTAAGTGTGAGTAGAATTGTTTGTATTTAGTTGTTTAATTACTTAACATTTGTTTAGTGCTATCCCCATTAGAAAATGTGCTCCACTATTGCTAATGCGATCCAGTATACATCTTGTCTCATGTATGCAGTCCTTGAAAAGCCATTCGAGGGTGCATACTGTTGTTCGAGATGTGAGCAAGTTGCACATTTGGAAGCCCAGATACTGGATCTAAATGAGCAGCTGGCAACTCTGAGATGCATTAGCAATATGGAAAGGAGTGTGCTGCTCACTGAGCAGCAGCTTGCTGGGTCAGATGTGGGGGAGGATCGTAGTAGGGAGCGGCAGGACGGTGAGGTAGGTAGCTGGGTGACAGTTAGAAAGGGGGGTAAAGGGAAAAGTGCTAGGAAGGCTAGTCCTGAACTGACACACCCCAATAGGTTTGCAAACTTGGCAGATGAGGGGGATGTCATTACAGGGGTAGCATTGCTGCAGCAAGGCATGACCTCTGAACGCCAGAGGAGTGTCTGCTCCAGTAAGGGGGTAATAGGATTGCAGGGCAGGCAAGACAGGTACTGGTAGTGGGGGACTCAATTATTAGGGGGACAGATAGGGCAATCTGTCACAAAGACAGGGATCGCCGAACAGTGTGTTGTCTTCCTGGCGCTCGAGTTCGGCACATCGCTGATCGGGTTGACAGATTACTGGGAGGGGCTGGGGAGGACCCAGCGGTCATTGTACACATTGGCACAAATGACAAAGTTAGAGGTAGGTGGAAGGTCCTTAAAGATGATTTCAGGGAATTAGGTTGTAAGCTTAAAGCATGGACTTCAAAGGTGGTATTTTCGGAAATACTACCTGTGCCACGAGCCACACCAGAGAGGCAAAGAGAGATCAGGGAGGTTAACAGATGGCTCAGGAATTGGTGTAGGAAAGAGGGTTTTGGGTTCCTGGAGAATTGGGCCAACTTTTCAGTTGGCTACAGATTCTATGCTAGGGATGGGCTGCATCTTAATGGGGAAGGTGCAGCTCTGCTGGGGCAGAAAATGGCTAGAAGGTTGGAGGATTGTTTAAACTAGGAATGGGGGATGAGGGTATTCACTTTATAGAAGGGGAATGTAGTGCAGATAGTGACCAGGGCACAAGTAATGAAATTGGGGGTGGTACGGGGGGAAGGGTTAGGACAGTTAATACAGTAAGCAGGAATACAGGTACAGAGTCATACGTAACGTGCATGTACACTAATGCCCGAAGCCTCACAAATAAGGTGGAGGAATTAGAATTAATATTGTTGGAAGAAAATTATGATATAGTGGGGATATCAGAGACATGGCTGGATGAGAGCTATGACTGGGCTGTTAATTTACAGGGTTATAGCCTATTCAGGAATGACCGTACAAATAAGCGAGGGGGAGGTGTGTGTCTATATGTAAAATCATCCTTAAAACCCATCCTGCGTGACAACATATGTGAGGGTACTGAGAATGTAGAGTCCCTATGGGTGGAGATAAGGGGGGGGAGAATGAATAATAAAATACTGATAGGGGTGTGTTATAAGACGCCGAATATTATGGAAGAGGTAGAGAATCTCCTCATAAAGCAAATTGATAAAGCAGCGAGTCTCGGAGAGGTAATTATTATGGGGGACTTTAACTATCCTGATATAAATTGGGGAACAGAAACTTGCAGTTCCAGCAAAGGAAATAGATTTTTGATAACAATGAAAGATAATTACCTTTCACAAATGGTACAGGACCCCACAAGAGGGGGAGCACTACTAGACCTTGTACTAACCAATAGGCCAGACCGCATATCAAATATACAAGTTGGGGGTTACTTGAGGAATAGTGATCACAAAATAATAAATTTTCATGTATTCTTTAGTAAGATGTCTAGTAGAGGGGCTACAAGGACACTAAACTTCAGGAAAGCAAATTTTAAACGGTTGAGAGATGATCTTAGTGCAATAAACTGGGATGATGTACTAAGTAATAAAAGTACACAAAGCAAATGGGAGACTTTTATGAGCATCCTGAATAGGGCGTGTGCAGAAAATATACCCTATGGGAACAAACATGCTAGAAATAGGAGGAAACCCCTATGGCTAAATAGAGCTGTAAGGGAAGCAATAAAAGAAAAACAGAAAGCCTTAAAAGAATTAAAGAGGGTAGGTAGTGATGAGGCATTATATAATTATAGAAAATTAAATAAAATATGTAAAAAGCAAATTAAGTTAGCTAAGTTTGAGACAGAGAGACTCATTGCGAGAGAAAGTAAAAATAATCCTAAAATATTCTTTAACTACATAAACAGTAAAAAACTGAAAAGCGATAGTGTTGGCCCCCTTAAAAATAGTCTTGGTGAAATGGTGGAAGGGGATGAGGGTAAAGCCAACCTGCTGAATGACTTTTTTTCTACGGTTTTTATACAAGAAAATGCCATGGCAGATGACATGACCAGTGATGCCATAAATTCACCCTTGAATATTACCTGCTTAACCCAGCAGGAAGTACGCCGCCGCCTCGAAATCACTAAGGTTGACAAATCTCCGGGCCCGGATGGCATACACCCCAGAGTACTACAGGAATTGAGTTCTGTGATAGATAGACCATTATTTTTAATCTTCTCAGATTCCTTAATAACAGGGTCGGTACCGCAGGACTGGCGCATAGCAAATGTGGTGCCAATATTCAAAAAGGGGACAAAAACTGAGCCGGGAAATTATAGGCCGGTAAGTTTAACCTCTACTGTTGGTAAAATCCTTGAGGGTTTCTTGAGAGATGCTATACTGGAGTATCTCAAGAAAAATAACCTTATGACAGAGTATCAACATGGGTTTATGAGGGATCAATCCTGTCAAACTAATTTGATCAGCTTCTATGAAGAGGTAAGTTCAAGTCTGGACCAGGGAAATGCAGTGGATGTTGTGTATATGGACTTTTCAAAAGCTTTTGATACGGTGCCACACAAAAGGTTGGTACATAAAATGAGAATAATGGGGATAGGGGAAAATATGTGTAACTGGGTTAAAAACTGGCTCAGTCATAGGAAACAAAGGGTGGTTATTAATGGTACGTACTCGGACTGGGTCTCAGTTCATAGTGGGGTACCACAGGGGTCAGTATTGGGCCCGCTTCTTTTCAACATATTTATAAATGACCTTGTTGGGGGCATGCGGAGTAGAATTTCAATATTTGCAGATGATACTAAACTCTGCAGGGTAATCAATACAGAGGAGGATAATTTTATATTACAGGGAGATTTATGTAAATTGGAGGATTGGGCTGAGAAGTGGCAATTGAAGTTTAATGTAGATAAATGTAAGGTCATGCACTTGGGTAGAGGAAATAACATTTATGATTATGTACTTAATTGTAGAACACTGGGTAAAACAGACACAGAAAAAGACTTGGGTGTATGGGTGGATGGTAAACTTCACTTTAGTGGACAGTGTCAGGCAGCTGCTGCCAGGGCTAATAAAATAATGGGATGTATTAAAAGAGGTATAAGTGTTCATGAAAAAAATATAGTTCTACCTCTGTACAAGTCACTAGTGCGACCGCACATAGAATACTGTGTACAATTCTGGTCACCGATATATAAGAAGGACATAGCTGAACTGGATAGGGTGCAGAGAAGAGCGACCAAGATTATTAGAGGAATGGGTGGGCTGCAATACGAAGACAGGTTATTAAACTTGGGGTTATTTAGTTTGGAAAAACGAAGGCTTAGGGGGGATCTAATCACAATGTATAAATATATGAGGGGACAGTACAGAGACCTTTCCAAAGATCTTTTTACACCTAGGCCTGCGTCTGGAACACGGGGGCATCCGCTACGTCTTGAGGAAAGAAGGTTTAATCATAATCACAGACGAGGATTCTTTACTGTACGAGCAGTGAGACTATGGAACTCTCTGCCGCATGATGTTGTAATGAGTGATTCACTACTAACATTTAAGCAGAGCCTGGACGCCTTTCTTGAAAAATATATTACCAGTTATGTATATTAGATTTTATGACAGGGTATTGATCCAGGGAACTAGTCTGATTGCCGTATGTGGAGTCAGGAAGGACATTTTTTCCCCATTGGAACTTGTTTGCCACATTGGGGTTTTTTTTGCCTTCCTCTGGATCAACATGTTAGGCTACGGGTTGAACTAGATGGACTTAGAGTCTCCCTTCAACCTTAAAAACTATGATACTATGATCTACGATTGAAATTTCAGAGTCCTGTCTAACACACCTACTATGAATTGTTCTCAAACAGTCTCATATTGACCTTTATCTTCTTGAGGGGTCACATGAATGATGGCCCTCAAAACATCCTGCAGTGACAAAGCAAAGTCTCTTTTCCCTTTTGAAAAAAACGCTTCATCAGATCTGAAGCCGTCCTCAATTTAAACTTGACCTTCAGTCTCTCCAGGATCTGTTTTATGTTTTGGTGCTTAGGCCAAGGCCAGCACTTGATTTTACGGAGTGCCACTCCCATTAGCTGGCCTATTAAGCTCTTCACTTTCTGCTCCTCAGTAATAGGGTACGGTTTGAAGGTAGCTTGCACTCTCTCTCTGAACTTTCTGTATGTGTGAGATGCTACCTCACAGCGGGGACTAAGAGGGCCCTAGGGTAATATAGCATGGTCAGAGGCATGATACAGATGGCTGCTGTAATTTCTGAGGATGGACTACAATTCACTGGGGTACTGGGCATACTTATTCATGGCTGTGGCACTTTTGGTCACTGATGAGTGCTTCTGCTCCATGGTGTAGCTATCTTCGCTGCCAGACATTGATTTCAATATTCTGCACCAGACCAGATGAGTCAGTTTGAGCTAACCTGCCATTCTGGTAGGTGTTGCTATGGGGAACAGCTGCGTAATGGGAGCGTGACCCCCTTAAGGGCTCATGCACACGTTGCGTCCTGGCCAGTGCAGAAACAAATGCACCCTCTGCCAGACGTGATGCTGAGTGCTGACAAAAAGAATGCATCCAAAACGCATGTATTTTGGATGCATTTTGCATGCATTTTACATGCGTTTTGGATGTATTTTTGTCAGTGTGGTCCTCCAGCTCTGCTACATGCCCGCTGACAGAAGACACAGACAGAGCTGGGCAATGAGAATGAACTCGGATGAATTTCCCCGATTTCATTGTGATCCCGCAGCTCTGTCTCTGTGTGCTGTTATGAACTCAGATGAACCTCCGAAGTCAGTGCCTGGACACAGGAGTCCGCAGCAGTGACGTCAGATCTTCACCCGAGTTCACTGACATCGCGTGTCTCTCTCTCTCTGTGTCGCAGCCTGATTTGCGGTCACACGTGAAGGACCTCTGATCGCAAATCCCCTGAGTGACTGCAGTGAGCCACGCAATCAGCTGTGCTTTCACTCTGGTTATTCGTGGCCACAGTTGCAGTCCTCCACCTGAGAGCACACTTCAGTTGCTGCATGGAGCTGACAGAAGCGGCGGTGTTCTGCTGCCGCTCCTGTCAGCTTCCGATGTAGCAAAGCTGAAAGCGTCGTGGGACCTTGCGTGGATTATGTCGGACCTGGAGGTGTTTTTGAAGGGTTAATAAAGTGGTGAACGAGGCTGTTTTTTGTCTTTCATTACAAATAAACAATTTTTTGGATGTGTGTGTTTATTTTCTTTAACTTACAGGTTAATCATGGAAGGTATTTCGGGGAGACGCCTGCCATGATCAACCTAGGACTTAGTGGCACCTATGGGCAGCTGCGATTAACTCCTTATTACCTCATTTGCCACCACAGCAGGGAAATTCGGGATGAGCCGGGTAGAGTCCCAGGACTGTCGCATATAATGGATGCGGCAATTTCGGGTGGCTGCTGGCTGATATTGTTAGGCTGGGGGGCGCCCCATAACGTGGAGCTCCCTTTCCTGAGAATACCAGCCTTCAGCCATGTGCCTTTACCCTTGCTGGTATCCAAATTGGGGGGACCGCACGTCATTTTTTTTTTAAATTATTATTTTTTTTTTTTTACTGCTTGATATAGACATGCCCACCGGCAGCTGTGATTGGTTGCAGTGAGACAGCTGTCACTCAGCGTGGAGGCGTGTCTGACTGCAACCAATCATAGGTGATGGTGGGTGTGGGAAGCAGGGAATACGAGATGGATTAATGAGCGGCTGTCATTTTCAAAAGAGGAGAGGCCGCCACAGTGTGAACGCTGTGCAGCGCTGGCGATCGTGGATCGGTGAGTATGAGAGAGGGGGTGGGAGGGAGGGACCGAAATGGACAGAGAGAGGGAGAGAAAGAGAGAGAGAGACTGAAAGAACTGAGTTTATTATGTTAAAAAAAACATGTGGATCGCAACAAAAGCACTGCTTAGCATTTTGGTAGCGTTTTTCTACAACTCAATAATTTCAATGGGTGTAGAATGCTGCGAAAACGCTCAAAAGAAGTGACATGCTGCTTTTCTAAACGCAGAGATTTTGTCAAATTTTTGACAATCAAAATGCTGCATTTCAAAAAGCATCGTGTACATGGATTTTGCTTGATTCTCATAGACTTTGCTGGGGAAGCAGAACGCATGCACTTTGACAATGTGACGCTGCTGCTCAAAACGCTGCAGAAACGCAAAAAAATAAGCAACGTGCGCATGAGCCCTTAGGGGTACTTTGCACGTTGCGACATCGCTACTGCGATATCGTCGGGGTCAAATCGAAAGTGACGCACATCCGGCGCCGGTAACGACGTCGCAACGTGTAAAGCCTAGATGCGCCGATAAACGATCGCAAAAGCGTTGTAAATCGGTGATCTGTGTAGCGTCGGACATCGCTGTGTGTGAAGCCGCAGGAGCGAGGAACATCTCCTTAACTGCCTACACCGGCTATGCGGAAGGAAGGAGGTGGTCAGGATGTTACGTCCCGCTCATCTCCACCCCTCCGCTTCTATTGGCTGCCTGCCGTGTGACGTCGCTGTGACGCCGCATGGCCCGCCCCCTTAGGAAGGAGGCGGGTTGCCGGCCACAGCGGCGTCGCAAGGCTGGTAAGTGCGTGTGAATCTGACATTGCAAAAATGTTCGCTACGGCAGCTATCACAAGATATCACATGTGCGACGGGGGTGGGGACTATCGCGCTCGGCATCACTAGCATCGGCTAGTGATGTCGCAGTGGGCAAAGTACCCCTTAGAGTTACAGTAGCAACTTACCTTTCTAAAGTAGGCTACACCAGAGGGCAGATAAAGGTTTAGACCATCTCTCTCTCCCCCTTTGGTTGCCCAAGCTGTACTCACTTAGATTATTGTGAGTTTTGGCTGTGTGCCATTTTTTAGAGGTGCTAGTGTGGTGTATGAGAATCCCTGGAAATAAATATAAGTCTAACACTGCACACTCTCTATTTAGCAAAAAGTTGCAAAAGACAGTATTTTTTCATGCAAAATTTAAGTATACGTCTAACGCTGCACACTCTCTATTTAGCAAAAATAGCACACAGCCACAAATCCGGAGGACTGGCAGACATAACAAGCAGGATGCAAACTTGCTTGCTACGGACGAGGTATGACTAGTGATGAGCGAGCATGCTTGTAACTACTCGGTACTCGCACGAGTATCGCTGTACTCGGGCTGCTCGGCGGGGACCGAGTAATCTCGCGATACTCGTGCTGTACTCGTGGTCTTCATCCCTGCATGTTGGCGCTCTTTTGAGAGCCAGCCCTCATGCAGGGATTGGCTGGCAGACCACTGCAATGCCACAGCCCTGTTAGTTGTGGAATTGCAGTGATTGGCCGGCCTGCACAGCGTGACCGAGCCTTTATACCGGCCGGCGCGCTGTGCTCTGCTCACAGCTATCCAGACAGTGAGTGCAGGGAGAGTGTCGCTGATTCAGGGAAAGCTTTGCGGCCCTTTATAGCTTTTTCAGTTGCAGGGCTGCAAACAGTGTGACCAAAAGTCCTTCTCAGGACTATTCTAGTTGTATACAGGCAGGCAGGGTATAGCCAGGTCGGAGTACAGTAGCAGAGTCCTTCTCAGGACTATTGTTGCTATATACAGGCAGGGTATAGCCAGGTCTGAATACAGGCTAGTGACCAGAAGAGTCCTTGTCAGGACTATTGTACCAGTATACAGGCAGGCAGGCAGGAAGGCAGGGTATATATAGCCATTCCTAGTGGTGACCGTATACCAGCCTTCATCATATCTGGGGCTGGTGTACACAGTCCAGATAGTGTCTGACTTGTCTGTAATTGTCGCTCCCCAAAAAAACCTGTTAGGTTCTTATTGCGTCCGTGCTTGGTTTTTAAAACCGCACGTGTGTGCCTGTCGGTGGCAGCGTACAGGTGGACTTGTGTGCAATTTCCACAAACTTTGATATAACGCACAAGTAGTGAATATACACGTCAGCACAGCATTGCAAAATGCGCAAGGGCATTGGCAAGGAACAAGGAAGTGGACGTGATGGTGGTGCAGGCAGAGGCCGAGGTCGTGGGCAAGCTCTAATTTCGCCACAACAAAGGGCCACATCTAGTCGCTCGCACGTCCTGTCCCAAATTCTTGGGGACCGCAGCAGTACACCGCTCTTGAACCAAGACCAGTGTCAACAGGTTGTTAGTTGGATAGCAGATAATGCTTCCAGTCAGATTGGCACCACCACAAACACTCTGTCTTCCACACGGTCAAGTGTCAGTAGCCGTGATACTGCACCGCACATTTCTGAACCTGATCCTCCTTCCTACCACCAGGCTGAGTACACGTCCTCCTCGGACATTAATGATCCCACACTTGGACACTCGGAAGAGCTGTTCACGTTTCCATTCACACATTCTGGCCTCTCGCCAGCTCATATTGAAGTGGGTCATGAGGAGATCGTCTGTACAGATGGCCAAATATTTGAGCAGCCACATTCTCACGAAGTTGGCAACGTGTCTCAACAAGTGGTGGACGATGATGAGAAACAATTGTCAGGAAGTCAGGAGGAGGAGCAGGGTGCGGAAGAGGAAGACGACGTGGTGGATGATCCAGTAACTGACCCAACCTGGCAGGAGGATATGCAGAGCGAGGACAGCAGTGCACAGGGGGAGGGAGGCGTAGCATCACAACAGGCAGTAAGAAGCAGGGTGGTGGCCCCAGGCAGAAGTCAGGCAACCGTTCCCCGGAACAACACGACGACACAAGGTGCCTGTACAAATGTTAGGTCTTCCCGAGTCTGGCAGTTTTTTAAGTTGGATCCAGATGATTCAAAAAAGGCCATTTGCAACACCTGCCGTGCCAGCATTAGCAGGGGTACCAAAACTAGCAGCCTGACCACCACCAGCATGATCAGGCACATGTCAGCCAAGCACCCGACTTTGTGGGAAGTACAACAGAGTCGAGGAGCAGTGCTTGCTGATGTCACTGCTACGTCTTCGCTGGTTGTGCATGCGAGCCAATCCCCTGTCCATGCTGCCTGCGAACAAGCCTCCTCCACTCCTGCACCTGCAGTTGCCTACGCAGAAAGAACACCATCATCAAGCACGTCCTTGTCCCAGCGCAGCGTTCAGTTATCCATTCAGCAAACCTTTGAACGCAGGCGCAAATACACTGCCAACACCCCACATGCCACAGTTCTAAATGCTAACATTTCGCGACTGCTTGCGCAGGAAATGTTGCCTTTTAGGCTGGTGGACACAGAAGCATTCCGTGACCTGATGGCGGCAGCTGTCCCACGTTACTCGGTCCCCAGCCGCCACTATTTCTCCCGGTGTGCCGTCCCCGCGTTGCATAACCACGTGTCACAAAACATCACACGTGCCCTGAACAACGCTGTTTCAGCCAAGGTCCACCTAACCACAGACACGTGGACAAGTGCTTGTGGGCAAGGCCGCTACATCTCGTTGACGGCACACTGGGTTAATATTGTGGAAGCTGGGACCCAGTCTGAGCGAGGGACGGAACACGTCCTTCCCACACCAAGGTTTGCAGGCCCTACCTCAGTCAGTGTTTCACCCACACTCTACAGCTCCGGAATGTCATGCTCTTCAGCCTCCTCCTCCTCCTGCGCATCCTCATCCACTGTACCCTCCACACCAGTCCCAAGCTGGAAGCACTGCAGCACTGCCTCGGCGAAGCGGCAACAGGCTGTGCTGAAGCTAATCTGCATAGGTGACAAACCCCACAATGCAGAAGAGCTGTGGACAGCTCTGAAACAGCAGGCAGATCACTGGCTCACACCTCTGAACCTAAAGCCAGGAAGGTCGTGTGTGACAATGGCCGGAACCTGGTGGCGGCTTTGAGGCGAGGCCAGCTGACACATGTTCCATGCGTGGCCCATGTGCTCAACCTCGTGGTTCAGCGGTTTCTAAAGTCATACCCAGAGCTGTCTGATCTGCTGGTAAAAGTTCGCCGCCTGTCTGCACATTTTCGAAAGTCACCTACTGCTTCAGCCGGCCTTGCCGGCTTTCAGCGCAGTTTGCATCTTCCGGCTCACAGACTGGTGTGTGATGTCCCCACGCGTTGGAATTCAACTCTGCACATGTTGGTCAGGATATGTGAGCAGAAGAGGGCAGTTGTTGAGTACCTGCATCACCTAAGCCGTCGGGAAATGGGTCAAACTCCACACATAACACCTGAGGAGTGGAGATGGATGTCAGACCTATGTACCATCCTCCAAAACTTTGAGGACTCCACCAAGATGGTGAGTGGTGATGACGCCATTATTAGCGTCACCATACCGCTACTCTGCCTTCTAAAACGGTCTCTGCTGAAAAACAAACATGATGCATTGCAGGCGGAGCGCGATGAGTTGCAGCAAGAAACAGTAGTGGGTGTGGGTGATGATAACACACAGCCCAGCCTCGTCTCATCACAACGTGCAGTGGAGGACTATGACGAGGAGGAGGATGAAGACATGGAGCAACTCTCCGGTCAAATTGAGGATATGACATGCACACCAGTCATATCCTCGGTTCAGCGTGGCTGGCCAGAGGACAGGGTAGATAAGGAGGAGGAGGAGGAGGAGGACAGCATGTTCAGTCATCTTGTTGGTCAGGCTACTGAAGTCCTGGCTGTTAAGAGTCTGGCGCACATGGCTGACTTTATGGTAAACTGCCTGTCTCGTGACCCTCGCGTTAAGAACATCTTGGCCGACAATCATTACTGGTTGGTAACACTGTTAGACCCACGCTACAAGGAGAACTTTTTGTCTCTTATTCCCGTGGAGGAGAGGTCAACCAAAATGCAGCAGTTCCGGAAGGCCATAGTCACGGAAGTAGGCAAAGCATTCCCCTCACAAAACGCTAGCGGCATAGGTCAGGAATCAGTGGACAACCGAGGCGTACAGCCGAGAGAGGCACAAGTCCAATCCGCCAGAGGTAGGGGAACAGTCTTTAAGATGTGGGACAGTTTTCTCAGCCCCTCACGTACCACAGCCCCTGAGGTGCGGGGTAATGCCACAAGAAATCCTAAGTTTGCCCAGATGCTGAAGGAGTACCTTGCAGATCGAACAACTGTACTCCGACATTCCTCTGTGCCTTACAATTATTGGGTATCCAAGCTGGACACGTGGCATGAATTGGCTCTCTACGCCTTGGAAGTCCTGGCCTGCCCTGCCGCTAGCGTTTTGTCAGAGCGTGTTTTTAGTGCCGCAGGTGGAATCATTACAGATAAACGCACCCGCCTGTCAACTGAAAATGCTGACAGGCTGACTCTGATCAAGATGAACAAGGGTTGGATTGGGCCAGACTTCACCACACCACCAGCAAATGAGAGCGGAATTTAAAGTTTGCCATGTACCTCCACTCACCCATGGGTACACACTTCTGGACTTTGGATAATCACTGGACTGCTCCTCCTTCTCCTCATGCGCCACCATGATGACCGTTACAAATTGCAATACTTAGGCCTTTGTTTCAGGTATACCCCCAGTGGTAAATTTTTTCGCCCATTCTTTGCAGAATGGACATTACAACGACAGGAGACCCGCTCCTTTGCAATGGGAACAATGTTTTGAGGCCCTCATGCACGTCTCTACCCAGGGACAACGTGGAGCCTCCCAATTTCTGGCTGCCCTGCCTAAGGGCTATACTATAATACACCCACTTCCTGACAATGGACACTTAATGTTTTGAGGCCCTCATGCACGTCTCTACCCAGGGACAACGTGGAGCCTCCCAATTTTTGGCTGCCCTGCCTAAGGGCTATACTATAATACACCCACTTCCTGACAATGGACACTTAATGTTTTGAGGCCCTCATGCACGTCTCTACCCAGGGACAACGTGGAGCCTCCCAATTTTTGGCTGCCCTGCCTAAGGGCTATACTACAATAGACCCACTTCCTTACAATGGGCACTTCAGGTTTACAGGCCCTCATGCACGTCTCTATCCAGGGACAACGTGGAGCCTCCCAATTTTTGGCTGCCCTGCCTAAGGGCTATACTACAATAGACCCACTTCCTTACAATGGGCACTTCAGGTTTACAGGCCATCATGCACGTCTCTATCCAGGGACAATGTGGAGCCTCCCAATTTTTGGCTGCCCTGCCTAAGGGCTATACTACAATAGACCCACTTCCTTACAATGGGCACTTCAGGTTTACAGGCCCTCATGCACGTCTGTATGCAGGGGCATTGGTGAACCTCACAATTTTGGACTGCCCTGGCAAAGGAAAATACTACAAAGACTCACTTCCTCAAAATGGGCACATTAGACTCAAGAGGCCTTCATGTACGTCTCTTCTCAGGGACATCGGAGTGCCACACAATGTTTTCACGTAAAATCTTTCATGTATTAATCTCAAAAAGTAACATACACCAGCTCTATCTCACTATTGGGTATGTGCCCTTAACATTTCCGCCATGAAAAATCATTTTGGGGTCATTTTGGAAGGTTTTCTGGTGAGTCCGTAAAAATGGCGTAAAACGCGGACAAAATTGTTCACAGCTGTTACTTTTCAGTGATAAATGCTTCAAGGGGTCTTCCCCATGCTGTTGCCATGTCATTTGAGCACTCTTCTGAGACTTTTGTGACATTTTTAGGGTTTCTCCATGCTGCCGGGGGGTCATTTCACAAAAATACTCGGGTCTCCCATAGGATAACATTGGGCTCATTGCTCGGGCCGAGTACACGAGTATCTTGGGAGGCTCGGCCCGAGCTTCGAGCACCCGAGCTTTTTAGTACTCGCTCATCACTAGGTATGACTACACCCCACATAACGTGATACCTTTGAATCACTCCCAGTGCAATCCTGTACTTATATGTATACTGGCTATATTCCAAACAGCTAAGTGACCACACTAAAGAGACTTGATTAAATCTTCATATCTGATCCTGTTATGCATGATTACATGCGAATTGGCGATTAATTGTGACCAAGCTCCAGGAGGACCGAAACGTCAAAAAGAATCTCAGTTATCGCTGTTGTAAATAAATTATATGTTAATCTTGCATGAAAAAAGACTGTCTCTTGTAGCAGTGGTAGAGGCAGACGCTACATGATAGAGAATTAAGTTTTGCAGGCAAGGAGATATGTGGCAGTTTAGGGCCATCCACATTTGCACCAATAGAAGTTTGTTTTTTTACTATAACAATGGGCATCCAAGAGCTGTGTGGCTTCAATAGATCTGCAGTCGGAGATGCAGCATTTTATAAAGTTAGGATGGGGTAGGCAAGGTGATTTGTGTCAGTTTAGTGCCAGCAATAGCAGCCCAGGAAGTAGTGGAACTACAGTATAGATGACATGGACAGGGACATTGGCAATGGCATCAGCAGAATGATGTAGAAAACCTACAATTGATAATCAGGCATGCAAACCACATGGCTGATTTAATCATTAGTATCAGCTGTAAGTGAAAAGTTAGCATCAATCCATGCTTAATTAATTTTAACAAATATTATGTTTTACAATCTTTTGTCAAATATCCAGTCTGCTTGGGCATGACAAAACCTCCAGCTAAGCCGAACACCCTCCTTGACATTAAGCTAGAAGCTGGACATGATAGCATGACCATAGCAAACTCGGTCAGTTCTTGTCACTGGTCCAATTCGTTAACTGAGAAGTCTAAGGTCCATTTCACACATCCGGCATTTCGCCGGATTGCCAGATCCGGCACACTCCAGTACATTGCAATACTGTACAATGGCATTGTGGCAAGTTCTGGTCACATGCTGTCATGTGGCTGGAGCATGTGACCAGAGCTTGCTGCGATGCCATTGTAAAGTATTGCACTGTACTGGAGTGTGACAGATCCAGCAATCCGGCGAAATGCCGGATGTCTGAAACGGGCCCAAGGGAACAGAACTCTGGAAATCTGCTTGGGAGAAAGCATAGTGCAAGTATGGCTGAACCTGATAATTCAGGTGGTACAACTGTTTTCTGATCTGCATCAGTTTGTTGTACTGGAAGATAAACCATCTAGTCCATCATGTCATATATGTATTGTAATCGGTGGTGCTGCTGCCTTGAATATTTGTAAAATGTTTAATTGTACTTTTAGTTTAATAATGTCAAACAATATAGCCCTTCCAGATATTGCTTCCCTTTGTGACCTTCCACACACATGTTGGGAAGTGCAGGGAGTATATATTGGTCAACTGGTCATACATACAGTCATGGTCAAAAGTGTTGGAACACTTGAAAGTGTTCCATTGCCGGGTCTGGCTGGTCTTTAGTCCAAAGTTCGGAGTGGGTACCCAGACTTTACTCAGATTCCATCCAGGACCCAAACCCCATATAGGTCAGTGGAGATCTGAACGTAAGTGTTGTAAAGTTGTCGTAGTAAGGGCTAAGGGACTGCAAAAGGAAGCAAATAATGGTAGATCAGGCCAATTACACATGTCGTGTTTCTCTGAAGAGAAGATGGCTGTCAGACTGCTGTACTGGACCGATGTTTAAACAAAATTAATATTCACTGCTTTCCCCCACCCACCCTCTGTGTGTTTAATTGGTTGCAGTTAGTCTGGGATTTATAGTGTAAAAATAAATACAGACACTAAAAAAAATTACATGGATGGGGCCCCCCATTTTGCTAACCAGTCAAAGCTAAAGCAACAGCTGCAGGCTGATATTAGGCTGGCAGGGGGACAATATCCATAGCTCTTCCCACCCTGATAATATCAGCCCTCAGTTGTCAGCTTTACCTTGCCTAGTTAACAAAAATAGAGAGGAATTTTTTTGGGGCCCTGTCAGGAAGGTGAAAACAGACTTTTGCGGTAAGGAATCAAATAAACAAAAATATTTCAGCCTGCCATTCACCATACGACCTTTTCATCCAGGTGCACGGAAAGAAAGATGGAGGGCAGTCCATTTCCACAGGAAAATCCAAATACAAAGAAGGAATTCCAGCACCTGCAGTCCAATCTTCAATTTAAATAAAACATCCTTTTATTGGAAACATGTTAAAATATACATGTATAACAGAAAATTCTTACGCGTTTCAGGTCATGGTGACCCTTACTTATTTTAACATGTTTCCAATAAAAGGATGTTTTATTTAAATTGAAGATTGGACTGCAGGTGCTGGAATTCCTTTTTTCTGGGAAGGAGTTAATATGTTAGACAGAAGAGAATAACATATTGTTATACCTTAGACTTTTAGTCTGCTTTTTAATTTTTGTAACCAGGTATAAAATATAATAGCAAATTTCACATTTATTTATAATATAAAAAAAATATTGTAATTTGCAGAGCAGCTAATTTTATGTTTTTCATTTTTATGGCAAATTCTATCATTAAATTGAAAAATTTTAACTGAATATTGTAAACAAGCATATTTCCACTTTTTTCTGCATCTTTAATTCATATTTTTTACCATATACAAGTAATATTGTTTCTGAATTCTGAGATCTATTTGTTGAAACAGCAGAGTCTGTCTAAAGCCTCACTAACATGTTTGTGTTTCCGGTACATGTAGCATCCATTTCTTTCACGGATCCCGCACGGACCAATTATAACCTATGGGTAGGCTCACATTTCCATGCTTTTACATGGACTGTCTGTGTAACACACATGGAGACATGTCTTTTTTTTATGGCAGCATGGATGACAAGGGCCAATACAAGTCTATGGGTCTGTCTAAACACGTACATCACACAGATGGCATCAATGTACAGTACATGTGCTGTACATGTGCTGTACGTGTTTAACATTGCAAAGTACAGGAGAAGCTTTGTAATTTCATTGTTTCTTTATCCAAAGCAGAAAAACACTGATAACACACTGATTGCACACTGATGGAAAAAACTGATGACACCTGTACCATGTTTCCACATACGTGTGTTAGGCCCCTTCACACGTCAGTGATTCTGTTACGTATGTTACTGTTTTTATATGTCCTGGAATCACTGACATATACATGACATTTCCAGGAGGGATTTTCCGGTCGTTGATTCCTATATTATTCCCAATTACCCTTACCCGGTATCAATAATATCACGGACACTGCTTGCGACTTGGTAAAAAATGGCCACAGCAGCCCTTTATTGCCTATTGTTTACACACTAACACAAGGGGGCGCCGTCCAACGGGCGTCCCCAACATTTAACAATAGGTAATACCATAATAATAATAATACAGTACGTAATACAATACCTAACCCTGGGTAGGCCCGGTCCAGAAACCACCTTCCACCACCAAAACATGATCCCTAGCCGCAACACACACCGGGCCGGAGATGAGGTATGAATCACCTACGGATCAATACCCCCCACCTTGCAGGACCCATGCCTGCAAGATCCTTGTAACCGGAGCCACTGTATCCTACAAGTGACTCTCCAATCAAATAACATTATCCGTTAAACCGCCTCTGGACCAGACCTACCCCCGCCATAAGTCCGGTCCAGAAGCCATACTCCACCACCAGAACACAATCCCTGGCCGCAACACACTGACCCAGAGATATGAGGCATTAATCACCTACGGATCAATACTAGTGATGAGCGAGTACTAAAAAGCTCGGGTGCTCGAGGCTTGGGCCGAGCATCCCAAGATACTCGTGTACTCGGCCCGAGCACCGAGCCCAATGTTATCCTATGGGAGACCCGAGTATTTTTATGAAATGACCCCCGGCAGCATGTAGAAACCCTAAAAATGTCACAAAAGTCTCAGAAGAGTGCTCAAATGACATGGCAAAAGCATGGGGAAGACCCCTTGAAGCATTTATCACTGAAAAGTCACAGCTGTGAACAATTTTGTCCGCGTTTTACGCCATTTTTACGGACTCACCAGAAAACCTTCAAAAATGACACCAAAATGAATTTTCATGGCGGAAATGTTAAGGACACATACCCAATAGTGAGATAGAGCTGGTGTATGTTACTTTTGGAGATTACATGAAAGATTTTACGTGAAACATTGTGTGGCACTCCGATGTCCCTGAGAAGAGACGTACAAGAAGGCCTCTTGAGTCTAATGTGCCCATTTTGAGGAAGTGAGTCTTTGTAGTATTTTCCTTTGCCAGGGCAGTCCAAAATTGTGAGGTTCACCAATGCCCCTGCATACAGACGTGCATGAGGTCCTGTATACCTGAAGTGCCCATTGTAAGGAAGTGGGTCTATTGTAGTATAGCCCTTTGGCAGGACAGCCAAAAATTGGGAGGCTCCACATTGTCCCTGGATAGAGACGTGCATGAGGGCCTGTAAACCAGAAGTGCCCATTGTAAGGAAGTGGGTCTATTGTAGTATAGCCCTTTGGCAGGACAGCCAAAAATTGGAAGGCTCCACATTGTCCCTGGATAGAGACGTGCATGAGGGCCTGTAAACCTGAAGTGCCCATTGTAAGGAAGTGGGTCTATTGTAAAGTAGTAAAGCCCTTTGGCAGGACAGCCAAAAATTGGGAGGCTCCACATTGTCCCTGAATAGAGACGTGCATGAGGGCCTGTAAACCAGAAGTGCCCATTGTAAGGAAGTGGGTCTATTGTAGTATAGCCCTTTGGCAGGGCAGCCAAAAATTGGGAGGCTCCACATTGTCCCTGGATAGAGACGTGCATGAGGGCCTGTAAACCTGAAGTGCCCATTGTAAGGAAGTGGGTCTATTGTAGTATAGCTCTTTGGCAGGACAGCCAAAAATTGGGAGGCTCCACATTGTCCCTGGATAGAGACGTGCATGAGGGCCTGTAAACCTGAAGTGCCCATTGTAAGGAAGTGGGTCTTTTGTAGTATAGCCCTTTGGCAGGAAAGCCAAAAATTGGGAGGCTCCACATTGTCCCTGGATAGAGACGTGCAAGAGGGCCTGTAAACCTGAAGTGCCCATTGTAAGGAAGTGGGTCTATTGTAGAATAGCCCTTTGGCAGGACAGCCAAAAATTGGGAGGCTCCACATTGTCCCTGGATAGAGACGTGCATGAGGGCCTGTAAACCAGAAGTGCCCATTGTAAGGAAGTAGGTCTATTGTAGTATAGCCTTTTGGCAGGACAGCCAAAAATTGGGAGGCTCCACATTGTCCCTGGATAGAGACGTGCATGAGGGCCTGTAAACCTGAAGTGCCCATTGTAAGGAAGTGGGTCTATTGTAGTATAGCCCTTTGGCAGGACAGCCAAAAATTGGGAGGCTCCACATTGTCCCTGGATAGAGACGTGCATGAGGGCCTGTAAATCAGAAGTGCCCATTGTAAGGAAGTGGGTCTCTTGTAGTATAGCCCTTTGGCAGGGCAGCCAAAAATTGGGAGGCTCCACATTGTCCCTGGATAGAGACGTGCATGAGAGCCTGTAAACCTGAAGTGCCCATTATAAGGAAGTAGGTCTATTGTAGTATAGCCCTTTGGCAGGACAGCCAAAAATTGGGAGGCTCCACATTGTCCCTGGATAGAAACGTGCATGAGGGCCTGTAAACCTGAAGTGCCCATTGTAAGGAAGTGGGTCTATTGTAGTATAGCCCTTTGGCAGGACAGCCAAAAATTGGGAGGCTCCACATTGTCCCTGGATAGAGACGTGCATGAGGGCCTGTAAACCTGAAGTGCCCATTGTAAAGAAGTGGGTCTATTGTAGTATAGCCCTTAGGCAGGGCAGCCAAAAATTGGGAGGCTCCACATTGTCCCTGGATAGAGACGTGCATGAGGGCCTGTAAACCTGAAGTACCCATTGTAAGGAAGTGGGTCTATTGTAGTATAGCCCTTTGGCAGTACAGCCAAAAATTGGGAGGCTCCACATTGTCCCTGGATAGAGACGTGCATGAGGGCCTGTAAACCAGAAGTTCTCCCTGTAAGGAAGTTGGTCTATTGTAGTATAGCCCTTAGGCAGGGCAGCCAAAAATTGGGAGGCTCAACATTGTCCCTGGATAGAGATGTGCATGAGGGCCTCAAAACATTGTTCCCATTGCAAAGGAGCGGGTCTCCTGTCGTTGTAATGTCCATTCTGAAAGAATGGGCGAAAAAATTTACCACTGGGGGTATACCTGAAACAACGGCCTAACTATTGTAACGGTCATCATGGTGGTGCATGAGGAGAAGGAGGAGCAGTCCAGCAATTATCCAAAGTCCAGAAGTGTGTATCCATGGGTGAGTGGAGGTACATGGCATATTCCCGTTACAAACTTTAAATTCCTCTCTCATTTGCTGGTGGTGTGGTGAAGTCTGGCCCAATCCAACCCTTGTTCATCTTGATCAGAGTCAGCCTGTCAGCATTTTCAGTTGACAGGCGGGTGCGTTTATCTGTAATGATTCCACCTGCGGCACTAAAAACACGCTCTGACAAAACGCTAGCGGCAGGGCAGGCCAGGACTTCCAAGGCGTAGAGAGCCAATTCATGCCACGTGTCCAGCTTGGATACCCAATAATTGTAAGGCACAGAGGAATGTCGGAGTACAGTTGTTCGATCTGCAAGGTACTCCTTGAGCATCTGGGCAAACTTAGGAATTCTTGTGGCACTAGCCCGCACCTCAGGGGCTGTGGTACGTGAGGGGCTGAGAAAACTGTCCCACATCTTAAAGACTGTTCCCCTACCTCTGGCGGATTGGACTTGTGCCCCTCTCGGCTGTACGCCTTGGTTGTCCACTGATTCCTGACCTATGCCGCTAGCGTTTTGTGAGGGGAATGCTTTGCCTACTTCCGTGACTATGGCCTTCCGGAACTGCTGCATTTTGGCTGACCTCTCCGCCTCGGGAATAAGAGACATAAAGTTCTCCTTGTAGCGTGGGTCTAACAGTGTTACCAACCAGTAATGATTGTCGGCCAAGATGTTCTTAACGCGAGGGTCACGAGACAGGCAGCTTACCATAAAGTCAGCCATGTGCGCCAGACTCTTAACAGCCAGTTCTTCAGTATCCTGACCAACACGATGACTGAACATGCTGTCCTCCTCCTCATCTACCCTGTCCTCTGGCCAGCCACGCTGAACCAAGGATATGACTGGTGTGCATGTCATATCCTCAATTTGGCCGGAGAGTTGCTCCATGTCTTCATCCTCCTCCTCATCATAGTCCTCCACTGCACGTTGTGATGAGACGAAGCTCGGCTGTGTGTTATCACCCACACCCACTACTGTTTCTTGCTCCAACTCATCGCGCTCCGCCTGCAATGCATCATGTTTGTTTTTGAGCAGAGACCGTTTTAGAAGGCAGAGAAGCGGTATGGTGACGCTAATAATGGCGTCATCCCCACTAACCATCTTGGTGGAGTCCTCAAAGTTTTGGAGGATGGTACATAGGTCGGACATCCATCTCCACTTCTCAGGTGTTATGTGTGGAGTTTGACCCATTTCCCGACGGCTTAGGTGATGCAGGTACTCAACAACTGCCCTCTTCTGCTCACATATCCTGACCAACATGTGCAGAGTTTAATTCCAATGCGTGGGGACATCACACACCAGTCTGTGAGCCGGAAGATGCAAATGGCGCTGAAAGCCGGCAAGGCCGGCTGAAGCAGTAGGGGACTTTCGAAAATGTGCAGACAGGCGGCGAACTTTTACCAGCAGATCAGACACCTCTGGGTATGACTTTAGAAACCGCTGAACCACGAGGTTGAGCACATGGGCCACGCATGGAACATGTGTCAGCTGGCCTCGCCTCAAAGCCGCCACCAGTTTCCGGCCATTGTCACACACGACCTTTCCTGGATTTAGGTTCAAAGGTGTGAGCCAGTGATCTGCCTGCTGTTTCAGAGCTGTACACACCTCTTCTGCATTGTGGGGTTTGTCACCTATGCAGATTAGCTTCAGCACAGCCTGTTGCCACTTTGCCGAGGCAGTGCTGCAGTGCTTCCAGCTTGGGACTGGTGTGGAGGGTAAAGTGGATGAGGATGCGCAGGAGGAGGATGAGGTTGAGGAGCATGACATTCCGGAGCTGTAGAGTGTGGGTGAAACCCTGACTGAGGTAGGGCCTGCAAACCTTGGTGTGGGAAGAACGTGTTCCGTTCCTCGCTCAGACTGGGTCCCAGCTTCCACAATATTAACCCAGTGTGCCGTCAACGAGATGTAGCGGCCTTGCCCACAAGCACTTGTCCACGTGTCTGTGGTTAGGTGGACTTTGGCTGAAACAGCGTTGTTCAGGGCACGTGTGATGTTTTGTGACACGTGGTTATGCAATGCGGGGACGACACACCGGGAGAAATAGTGGCGGCTGGGGACCGAGTAACGTGGGAAGCTACCTCCATCAGGTCGCGGAATGCTTCTGTCTCCACCAGCCTAAAAGGCAACATTTCCAGTGCAAGCAGTCGCGAAATGTTAGCATTTAGAACTGTGGCATGTGGGGCGTTGGGAGTGTATTTGCGCCTGCGTTCAAATGTTTGCTGAATGGATAACTGAACGCTACGCTGGGACAAGGACGTGCTTGATGATGGTGTTATTTCTGCGCAGGCAACTGCAGGTGCAGGCCCGGAGGAGGCTTGTTCGCAGGCGGCATGGACAGGGGATTGGCTCGCATGCACAACAAGCGAAGACGTAGCAGGGACATCAGCAAGCATTGCTCCTCGACTCTGTTGTACCTCCCACAAAGTCGTGTTCTTGGCTGACATGTGCCTGATTATGCTGGTGGTGGTCAGGCTGCTAGTTTTGGTACCCCTGCTGATGCTGGCACAGCAGGTGTTGCAAATGGCCTTTTTAGGATCATCTGGAGCCAACTTAAAAAACTGCCAGACTCGGGAAGACCTAACATTTGTACAGGCACCTTGTGTCGTGTTGTTGTTCCGGGGAACGGTTGCCTGACTTCTGCTTGGGGCCAACACCCTGCTTCTTACTGCCTGTTGGGATGCTACGCCTCCCCCCCCCCTGTGCACTGCTGTCCTCGCTCTGCATATCCTCCTGCCAGGTTGGGTCAGTTACTGGATCATCCACCACGTCGTCTTCCTCTTCCGCACCCTGCTCCTCCTCCTGACTTCCTGACAATTGTGTCTAATCATCGTCCACCCCTTGTTGAGACACATTGCCAACTTCGTGAGAACGTGGCTGCTCAAATATTTGGGCATCTGTACATACGATCTCCTCATGACCCACTTCAACAGGAGCTGGCGAGAGGCCAGAATGTGCGAATGGAAACGTGAGTAGCTCTTCCGAGTGTCTAAGTATGGGATCAGTAATGTCCGTGGATGTGTACTCAGCCTTGTGGTAGGAAGGAGGATCAGGTTCTGAAATGTGCGGTGCAGTTTCATGGCTACTGACACTTGACCGTGTGGAAGACAGAGTGTTTGTGGTGGTGCCAATCTGACTGGAAGCATTATCCGCTATCCAACTAACAACCTGTTGACACTGGTCTTGGTTCAAGAGCGGTGTACTGCTGCGGTCCCCAAGAATTTGGGACAGGACGTGCGAGCGAGTAGATGTGGCCCTTTGTTGTGGCGAAATTAGAGCTTGCCCATGACCTCGGCCTCTGCCTGCACCACCATCACGTCCACTTCCTTGTTCGTTGCCAACGCCCTTGCGCATTTTGCAATGCTGTGCTGACGTGTATTCACTAGACTTGTGCGTTATATCCAAGTTTGTGCAAATCGTGCACCTGTACGCTGCCAGCGACAGGCACACACGTGCGGTTTTTAAATGCAAGCACGGACGCACTAAGAACCTAACAGGTTTTTAGGAGCGACAATTACTGAGAAGTTTGACACTATCAGACACTGCTGACTGACGTGTATTATTCACTAGACTTGTGCGTTATATACCAGTTTGTGCAAAACGTGTACCTGTACGCTGCCACCGACAGGTATACACGTGCGGTTTTTAAATGCAAGCACGGACACACTAAGAACCTAACAGGTTTTTAGGAGCGACAATTACAGAGAAGCTTGACACTATCAGACACTGCTGACTGACGATCATTATTCACTAGACTTGTGCGTTATATACTAGTTTGTGCAAAATGTGTACCTGTACGCTGCCACCGACAGGCACACACGTGCGGTTTTTAAATGCAAGCACGGACGCACTAAGAACCTAAGAGGTTTTTAGGAGCGACAATTACTGAGAAGTTTGACAATATCAGACACTGCTGTCTGACGTGTATTATATTCGCTAGACTTTTGCGTTATATCCAAGTTTGTGCAAAACGCACACAAGTGCACCTGTACGCTGCCACCGACAGGCACAAACATGCGGTTTTTAAATGCAAGCACGGACGCACTAAGAACCTAACAGGTTTTTAGGAGCGACAATTACTGAGAAGTTTGACACTATCAGACACTGCTGACTGACGTGTATTATTCACTAGACTTGTGCGTTATATACTAGTTTGTGCAAAACATGTACCTGTACGCAGCCACCGACAGGCACGCACATGCAGTTTTTAAATGCACGCACGGACGCACTAAGAACCTAACAGGTTTTTAGGAGCGACAATTACTGAGAAGTTTCACACTATCAGACACTGCTGACTGACGTGTATTATATTCACTAGACTTGTGCGTTATATCCAAGTTTGTGCAAAACGCACACAAGTGCACCTGTACGTTGCCACCGACAGGCACACACGTGCGGTTTTTAAATGCAAGCACGGACCCACTAAGAACCTAACAGGTTTTTAGGAGCGACAATTACTGAGAAGTTTGACACTATCAGACACTGCTGACTGACGTGTATTATATTCACTAGACTTGTGCGTTATATACTAGTTTGTGCAAAACGTGTACCTGTACGCTGCCACCGACAGGCACGCACGTGCGGTTTTTAAATGCAAGCACGGACGCACTAAGAACCTAACAGGTATTTAGGAGCGACAATTACTGAGAAGTCTGACACTATCAGCCACTGCTGACTGACGTGTATTATTCACTAGACTTGTGCGTTATATAATAGTTTGTGCAAAACGTGTACCTGTACGCTGCCACCGACAGGCACACACGTGCGGTTTTTAAATGCAAGCACGGACGCACTAAGAACCTAACGGGTTTTTAGGAGCGACAATTACTGAGAAGTCTGACACTATCAGACACTGCTGACTGACGTGTATTATTCACTAGACTTGTGCGTTATATAATAGTTTGTGAAAAACGCACACAAGTGCACCTGTACGCTGCCACCGACAGGCACACACGTGCGTTTTTTAAATGCAAGCACGGACGCACTAAGAACCTAACAGGTTTTTAGGAGCGACAATTACTGAGAAGTTTGACACTATCAGACACTGCTGACTGACATGTATTATTCACTAGACTTGTGCGTTATATACTAGTTTGTGCAAAACGTGCACCTGTACGCTGCCACCGACAGGCACACACGTGCGTTTTTTAAATGCAAGCACGGACGCACTAAGAACCTAACAGGTTTTTAGGAGCGACAATTACTGAGAAGTTTGACACTATCAGACACTGCTCACTGACGTGTATTATTCACTAGACTTGTGCGTTATATCCAAGTTTGTGCAAAACGTGTACCTGTACGCTGCCACCGACAGGCACACACGTGCGGTTTTTAAATGCAAGCACGGACGCACTAAGAACCTAACAGGTTTTTAGGAGCGAAAATTACTGAGAAGTTTGACACTATCAGACACTGCTGACTGACGTGTATTATATTCACTAGACTTGTGCGTTATATCCAAGTTTGTGGAAAACGCACACAAGTGCAACTTTACGCTGCCACCGACAGGCACACACGTGCGGTTTTTAAATGCAAGCACGGACGCATTAAGAACCTAACAGGTTTTTAGGAGCGACAATTACTGCGAAGTTTGACACTATCAGACACTGCTGACTGACGTGTATTATTCACTAGACTTGTGCGTTATATACTAGTTTGTGCAAAACGTGTACCTGTATGCTGCCAACGACAGGCACACACGTGCGGTTTTTAAATGCAAGCACGGACGCACTAAGAACCTAACAGGTTTTTAGGAGCGACAATTACTGAGAAGTTTGACACTATCAGACACTGCTGACTGACGTGTATTATTCACTAGACTTGTGCGTTATATACTAGTTTGTGCAAAACGTGTACCTGTACGCTGCCACCGACAGGCATACACGTGCGTTTTTTAAATGCAAGCACGGACGCACTAAGAACCTAACAGGTTTTTAGGAGCGACAATTACAGAGAAGCTTGACACTATCAGACACTGCTGACTGACGATCATTATTCACTAGACTTGTGCGTTATATACTAGTTTGTGCAAAATGTGTACCTGTACGCTGCCACCGACAGGCACACACGTGCGGTTTTTAAATGCAAGCACGGACGCACTAAGAACCTAAGAGGTTTTTAGGAGCGACAATTACTGAGAAGTTTGACAATATCAGACACTGCTGTCTGACGTGTATTATATTCGCTAGACTTGTGCGTTATATCCAAGTTTGTGCAAAACGCACACAAGTGCACCTGTACGCTGCCACCGACAGGCACAAACGTGCGGTTTTTAAATGCAAGCACGGACGCACTAAGAACCTAACAGGTTTTTAGGAGCGACAATTACTGAGAAGTTTGACACTATCAGACACTGCTGACTGACGTGTATTATTCACTAGACTTGTGCGTTATATACTAGTTTGTGCAAAACATGTACCTGTACGCAGCCACCGACAGGCACGCACATGCGGTTTTTAAATGCAAGCACGGATGCACTAAGAACCTAACAGGTTTTTAGGAGCGACAATTACTGAGAAGTTTGACACTATGAGACACTGCTGACTGACGTGTATTATATTCACTAGACTTGTGCGTTATATCAAAGTTTGTGCAAAACGCACACAAGTGCACCTGTACGCTGCCACCGACAGGCACACACGTGCGTTTTTTAAATGCAAGCACGGACGCACTAAGAACCTAACAGGTTTTTAGGAGCGACAATTACTGAGAAGTTTGACACTATCAGACACTGCTGACTGACGTGTATTATTCACTAGACTTGTGCGTTATATACTAGTTTGTGCAAAACGTGCACCTGTACGCTGCCACCGACAGGCACACACGTGCGTTTTTTAAATGCAAGCACGGACGCACTAAGAACCTAACAGGTTTTTAGGAGCGACAATTACTGAGAAGTTTGACACTATCAGACACTGCTCACTGACGTGTATTATTCACTAGACTTGTGCGTTATATACTAGTTTGTGCAAAACGTGTACCTGTACGCTGCCACCGACAGGCACACACGTGCGGTTTTTAAATGCAAGCACGGACGCACTAAGAACCTAACAGGTTTTTAGGAGCGAAAATTACTGAGAAGTTTGACACTATCAGACACTGCTGACTGACGTGTATTATATTCACTAGACTTGTGCGTTATATCCAAGTTTGTGGAAAACGCACACAAGTGCAACTTTACGCTGCCACCGACAGGCACACACGTGCGGTTTTTAAATGCAAGCACGGACGCACTAAGAACCTAAGAGGTTTTTAGGAGCGACAATTACTGAGAAGTTTGACAATATCAGACACTGCTGTCTGACGTGTATTATATTCGCTAGACTTGTGCGTTATATCCAAGTTTGTGCAAAACGCACACAAGTGCACCTGTACGCTGCCACCGACAGGCACAAACGTGCGGTTTTTAAATGCAAGCACGGACGCACTAAGAACCTAACAGGTTTTTAGGAGCGACAATTACTGAGAAGTTTGACACTATCAGACACTGCTGACTGACGTGTATTATTCACTAGACTTGTGCGTTATATACTAGTTTGTGCAAAACATGTACCTGTACGCAGCCACCGACAGGCACGCACATGCGGTTTTTAAATGCAAGCACGGATGCACTAAGAACCTAACAGGTTTTTAGGAGCGACAATTACTGAGAAGTTTGACACTATCAGACACTGCTGACTGACGTGTATTATATTCACTAGACTTGTGCGTTATATCCAAGTTTGTGCAAAACGCACACAAGTGCACCTGTACGTTGCCACCGACAGGCACACACGTGCGGTTTTTAAATGCAAGCACGGACCAACTAAGAACCTAACAGGTTTTTAGGAGCGACAATTACTGAGAAGTTTGACACTATCAGACACTGCTGACTGATGTGTATTATATTCACTAGACTTGTGCGTTATATACTAGTTTGTGCAAAACGTGTACCTGTACGCTGCCACCAACAGGCACGCACGTGCGGTTTTTAAATGCAAGCACGGACGCACTAAGAACCTAACAGGTTTTTAGGAGCGACAATTACTGAGAAGTCTGACACTATCAGCCACTGCTGACTGACGTGTATTATTCACTAGACTTGTGCGTTATATAATAGTTTGTGCAAAACGTGTACCTGTACGCTGCCACCGACAGGCACACACGTGCGGTTTTTAAATGCAAGCACGGACGCACTAAGAACCTAAAAGGTTTTTAGGAGCGACAATTACTGAGAAGTCTGACACTATCAGACACTGCTGACTGACGTGTATTATTCACTAGACTTGTGCGTTATATAATAGTTTGTGAAAAACGCACACAAGTGCACCTGTACGCTGCCACCGACAGGCACACACGTGCGTTTTTTAAATGCAAGCACGGACGCACTAAGAACCTAACAGGTTTTTAGGAGCGACAATTACTGAGAAGTTTGACACTATCAGACACTGCTGACTGACGTGTATTATTCACTAGACTTGTGCGTTATATACTAGTTTGTGCAAAACGTGCACCTGTACGCTGCCACCGACAGGCACACACGTGCGTTTTTTAAATGCAAGCACGGACGCACTAAGAACCTAACAGGTTTTTAGGAGCGACAATTACTGAGAAGTTTGACACTATCAGACACTGCTGACTGACGTGTATTATTCACTAGACTTGTGCGTTATATACTAGTTTGTGCAAAACGTGTACCTGTACGCTTTCACCGACAGGTACACACGTGCAGTTTTTAAATGCAAGCACGGACGCACTAAGAACCTAACAGGTTTTTAGGAGCGAAAATTACTGAGAAGTTTGACACTATCAGACACTTCTGACTGACGTGTATTATATTCACTAGACTTGTGCGTTATATCCAAGTTTGTGGAAAACGCACACAAGTGCAACTTTACGCTGCCACCGACAGGCACACACGTGCGGTTTTTAAATGCAAGCACGGACGCACTAAGAACCTAACAGGTTTTTAGGAGCGACAATTACTGAGAAGTTTGACACTATCAGACACTGCTGACTGACGTGTATTATTCACTAGACTTGTGCGTTATATACTAGTTTGTGCAAAACGTGTACCTGTACGCTGCCACCGACAGGCATACACATGCGGTTTTTAAATGCAAGCACGGACACACTAAGAACCTAACAGGTTTTTAGGAGCGACAATTACAGAGAAGCTTGACACTATCAGACAATGCTGACTGACGATCATTATTCACTAGACTTGTGCGTTATATACTAGTTTGTGCAAAATGTGTACCTGTACGCTGCCACCGACAGGCACACACGTGCGGTTTTTAAATGCAAGCACGGACGCACTAAGAACCTAACAGGTTTTTAGGAGCGAAAATTACTGAGAAGTTTGACACTATCAGACACTGCTGACTGACGTGTATTATATTCACTAGACTTGTGCGTTATATCCAAGTTTGTGGAAAACGCACACAAGTGCAACTTTACGCTGCCACCGACAGGCACACACGTGCGGTTTTTAAATGCAAGCACGGACGCACTAAGAACCTAAGAGGTTTTTAGGAGCGACAATTACTGAGAAGTTTGACAATATCAGACACTGCTGTCTGACGTGTATTATATTCGCTAGACTTGTGCGTTATATCCAAGTTTGTGCAAATTGCACACAAGTGCACCTGTACGCTGCCACCGACAGGCACAAACGTGCGGTTTTTAAATGCAAGCACGGACGCACTAAGAACCTAACAGGTTTTTAGGAGCGACAATTACTGAGAAGTTTGACACTATCAGACACTGCTGACTGACGTGTATTATTCACTAGACTTGTGCGTTATATACTAGTTTGTGCAAAACATGTACCTGTACGCAGCCACCGACAGGCACGCACATGCGGTTTTTAAATGCAAGCACGGATGCACTAAGAACCTAACAGGTTTTTAGGAGCGACAATTACTGAGAAGTTTGACACTATCAGACACTGCTGACTGACGTGTATTATATTCACTAGACTTGTGCGTTATATCCAAGTTTGTGCAAAACGCACACAAGTGCACCTGTACGTTGCCACCGACAGGCACACACGTGCGGTTTTTAAATGCAAGCACGGACCCACTAAGAACCTAACAGGTTTTTAGGAGCGACAATTACTGAGAAGTTTGACACTATCAGACACTGCTGACTGATGTGTATTATATTCACTAGACTTTTGCGTTATATACTAGTTTGTGCAAAACGTGTACCTGTACGCTGCCACCGACAGGCATACACATGCGGTTTTTAAATGCAAGCACGGACACACTAAGAACCTAACAGGTTTTTAGGAGCGACAATTACAGAGAAGCTTGACACTATCAGACACTGCTGACTGACGATCATTATTCACTAGACTTGTGCGTTATATACTAGTTTGTGCAAAATGTGTACCTGTACGCTGCCACCGACAGGCACAAACGTGCGGTTTTTAAATGCAAGCACGGACGCACTAAGAACCTAACAGGTTTTTAGGAGCGACAATTACTGAGAAGTTTGACACTATCAGACACTGCTGACTGACGTGTATTATTCACTAGACTTGTGCGTTATATACTAGTTTGTGCAAAACATGTACCTGTACGCAGCCACCGACAGGCACGCACATGCGGTTTTTAAATGCAAGCACGGATGCACTAAGAACCTAACAGGTTTTTAGGAGCGACAATTACTGAGAAGTTTGACACTATCAGACACTGCTGACTGACGTGTATTATATTCACTAGACTTGTGCGTTATATCCAAGTTTGTGCAAAACGCACACAAGTGCACCTGTACGTTGCCACCGACAGGCACACACGTGCGGTTTTTAAATGCAAGCACGGACCAACTAAGAACCTAACAGGTTTTTAGGAGCGACAATTACTGAGAAGTTTGACACTATCAGACACTGCTGACTGATGTGTATTATATTCACTAGACTTGTGCGTTATATACTAGTTTGTGCAAAACGTGTACCTGTACGCTGCCACCAACAGGCACGCACGTGCGGTTTTTAAATGCAAGCACGGACGCACTAATAACCTAACAGGTTTTTAGGAGCGACAATTACTGAGAAGTCTGACACTATCAGCCACTGCTGACTGACGTGTATTATTCACTAGAGTTGTGCGTTATATAATAGTTTGTGCAAAACGTGTACCTGTACGCTGCCACCGACAGGCACACACGTGCGGTTTTTAAATGCAAGCACGGACGCACTAAGAACCTAACAGGTTTTTAGGAGCGACAATTACTGAGAAGTCTGACACTATCAGACACTGCTGACTGACGTGTATTATTCACTAGACTTGTGCGTTATATAATAGTTTGTGAAAAACGCACACAAGTGCACCTGTACGCTGCCACCGACAGGCACACACGTGCGTTTTTTAAATGCAAGCACGGACGCACTAAGAACCTAACAGGTTTTTAGGAGCGACAATTACTGAGAAGTTTGACACTATCAGACACTGCTGACTGACGTGTATTATTCACTAGACTTGTGCGTTATATACTAGTTTGTGCAAAACGTGTACCTGTACGCTGCCACCGACAGGCACACACGTGCGGTTTTTAAATGCAAGCACGGACGCACTAAGAACCTAACAGGTTTTTAGGAGCGAAAATTACTGAGAAGTTTGACACTATCAGACACTGCTGACTGACGTGTATTATATTCACTAGACTTGTGCGTTATATCCAAGTTTGTGGAAAACGCACACAAGTGCAACATTACGCTGCCACCGACAGGCACACACGTGCGGTTTTTAAATGCAAGCACGGACGCACTAAGAACCTAAGAGGTTTTTAGGAGCGACAATTACTGAGAAGTTTGACAATATCAGACACTGCTGTCTGACGTGTATTATATTCGCTAGACTTGTGCGTTATATCCAAGTTTGTGCAAAACGCACACAAGTGCACCTGTACGCTGCCACCGACAGGCACAAACGTGCGGTTTTTAAATGCAAGCACGGACGCACTAAGAACCTAACAGGTTTTTAGGAGCGACAATTACTGAGAAGTTTGACACTATCAGACACTGCTGACTGACGTGTATTATTCACTAGACTTGTGCGTTATATACTAGTTTGTGCAAAACATGTACCTGTACGCAGCCACCGACAGGCACGCACATGCGGTTTTTAAATGCAAGCACGGATGCACTAAGAACCTAACAGGTTTTTAGGAGCGACAATTACTGAGAAGTTTGACACTATCAGACACTGCTGACTGACGTGTATTATATTCACTAGACTTGTGCGTTATATCCAAGTTTGTGCAAAACGCACACAAGTGCACCTGTACGTTGCCACCGACAGGCACACACGTGCGGTTTTTAAATGCAAGCACGGACCAACTAAGAACCTAACAGGTTTTTAGGAGCGACAATTACTGAGAAGTTTGACACTATCAGACACTGCTGACTGATGTGTATTATATTCACTAGACTTGTGCGTTATATACTAGTTTGTGCAAAACGTGTACCTGTACGCTGCCACCAACAGGCACGCACGTGCGGTTTTTAAATGCAAGCACGGACGCACTAATAACCTAACAGGTTTTTAGGAGCGACAATTACTGAGAAGTCTGACACTATCAGCCACTGCTGACTGACGTGTATTATTCACTAGAGTTGTGCGTTATATAATAGTTTGTGCAAAACGTGTACCTGTACGCTGCCACCGACAGGCACACACGTGCGGTTTTTAAATGCAAGCACGGACGCACTAAGAACCTAACAGGTTTTTAGGAGCGACAATTACTGAGAAGTCTGACACTATCAGACACTGCTGACTGACGTGTATTATTCACTAGACTTGTGCGTTATATAATAGTTTGTGAAAAACGCACACAAGTGCACCTGTACGCTGCCACCGACAGGCACACACGTGCGTTTTTTAAATGCAAGCACGGACGCACTAAGAACCTAACAGGTTTTTAGGAGCGACAATTACTGAGAAGTTTGACACTATCAGACACTGCTGACTGACGTGTATTATTCACTAGACTTGTGCGTTATATACTAGTTTGTGCAAAACGTGTACCTGTACGCTGCCACCGACAGGCACACACGTGCGGTTTTTAAATGCAAGCACGGACGCACTAAGAACCTAACAGGTTTTTAGGAGCGAAAATTACTGAGAAGTTTGACACTATCAGACACTGCTGACTGACGTGTATTATATTCACTAGACTTGTGCGTTATATCCAAGTTTGTGGAAAACGCACACAAGTGCAACATTACGCTGCCACCGACAGGCACACACGTGCGGTTTTTAAATGCAAGCACGGACGCACTAAGAACCTAAGAGGTTTTTAGGAGCGACAATTACTGAGAAGTTTGACAATATCAGACACTGCTGTCTGACGTGTATTATATTCGCTAGACTTGTGCGTTATATCCAAGTTTGTGCAAAACGCACACAAGTGCACCTGTACGCTGCCACCGACAGGCACAAACGTGCGGTTTTTAAATGCAAGCACGGACGCACTAAGAACCTAACAGGTTTTTAGGAGCGACAATTACTGAGAAGTTTGACACTATCAGACACTGCTGACTGACGTGTATTATTCACTAGACTTGTGCGTTATATACTAGTTTGTGCAAAACATGTACCTGTACGCAGCCACCGACAGGCACGCACATGCGGTTTTTAAATGCAAGCACGGATGCACTAAGAACCTAACAGGTTTTTAGGAGCGACAATTACTGAGAAGTTTGACACTATCAGACACTGCTGACTGACGTGTATTATATTCACTAGACTTGTGCGTTATATCCAAGTTTGTGCAAAACGCACACAAGTGCACCTGTACGTTGCCACCGACAGGCACACACGTGCGGTTTTTAAATGCAAGCACGGACCCACTAAGAACCTAACAGGTTTTTAGGAGCGACAATTACTGAGAAGTTTGACACTATCAGACACTGCTGACTGATGTGTATTATATTCACTAGACTTTTGCGTTATATACTAGTTTGTGCAAAACGTGTACCTGTACGCTGCCACCAACAGGCACGCACGTGCGGTTTTTAAATGCAAGCACGGACGCACTAAGAACCTAACAGGTTTTTAGGAGCGACAATTACTGAGAAGTCTGACACTATCAGCCACTGCTGACTGACGTGTATTATTCACTAGACTTGTGCGTTATATAATAGTTTGTGCAAAACGTGTACCTGTACGCTGCCACCGACAGGCACACACGTGCGGTATTTAAATGCAAGCACGGACGCACTAAGAACCTAACAGGTTTTTAGGAGCGACAATTACTGAGAAGTCTGACACTATCAGACACTGCTGACTGACGTGTATTATTCACTAGACTTGTGCGTTATATAATAGTTTGTGAAAAACGCACACAAGTGCAACTGTACGCTGCCACCGACAGGCACACACGTGCGTTTTTTAAATGCAAGCACGGACGCACTAAGAACCTAACAGGTTTTTAGGAGCGACAATTACTGAGAAGTTTGACACTATCAGACACTTCTGACTGACGTGTATTATATTCGCTAGACTTGTGCGTTATATCTAAGTTTGTGCAAAACGCACACAAGTGCACCTGTACGCTGCCACCGACAGGCACAAACGTGCGGTTTTTAAATGCAAGCACGGACGCACTAAGAACCTAACAGGTTTTTAGGAGCGACAATTACTGAGAAGTTTGACACTATCAGACACTGCTGACTGACGTGTATTATTCACTAGACTTGTGCGTTATATACTAGTTTGTGCAAAACATGTACCTGTACGCAGCCACCGACAGGCACGCACATGCGGTTTTTAAATGCAAGCACGGACGCACTAAGAACCTAACAGGTTTTTAGGAGCGACAATTACTGAGAAGTTTGACACTATCAGACACTGCTGACTGACGTGTATTATTCACTAGACTTGTGCGTTATATACTAGTTTGTGCAAAACATGTACCTGTACGCAGCCACCGACAGGCACGCACATGCGGTTTTTAAATGCAAGCACGGATGCACTAAGAACCTAACAGGTTTTTAGGAGCGAGAATTACTGAGAAGTTTGACACTATCAGACACTGCTGACTGATGTGTATTATATTCACTAGACTTGTGCGTTATATACTAGTTTGTGCAAAACGTGTACCTGTACGCTGCCACCAACAGGCACGCACGTGCGGTTTTTAAATGCAAGCACGGACGCACTAAGAACCTAACAGGTTTTTAGGAGCGAAAATTACTGAGAAGTTTGACACTATCAGACACTGCTGACTGACGTGTATTATATTCACTAGACTTGTGCGTTATATCCAAGTTTGTGGAAAACGCACACAAGTGCAACATTACGCTGCCACCGACAGGCACACACGTGCGGTTTTTAAATGCAAGCACGGACGCACTAAGAACCTAAGAGGTTTTTAGGAGCGACAATTACTGAGAAGTTTGACAATATCAGACACTGCTGTCTGACGTGTATTATATTCGCTAGACTTGTGCGTTATATCCAAGTTTGTGCAAAACGCACACAAGTGCACCTGTACGCTGCCACCGACAGGCACAAACGTGCGGTTTTTAAATGCAAGCACGGACGCACTAAGAACCTAACAGGTTTTTAGGAGCGACAATTACTGAGAAGTTTGACACTATCAGACACTGCTGACTGACGTGTATTATTCACTAGACTTGTGCGTTATATACTAGTTTGTGCAAAACATGTACCTGTACGCAGCCACCGACAGGCACGCACATGCGGTTTTTAAATGCAAGCACGGATGCACTAAGAACCTAACAGGTTTTTAGGAGCGACAATTACTGAGAAGTTTGACACTATCAGACACTGCTGACTGACGTGTATTATATTCACTAGACTTGTGCGTTATATCCAAGTTTGTGCAAAACGCACACAAGTGCACCTGTACGTTGCCACCGACAGGCACACACGTGCGGTTTTTAAATGCAAGCACGGACCCACTAAGAACCTAACAGGTTTTTAGGAGCGACAATTACTGAGAAGTTTGACACTATCAGACACTGCTGACTGATGTGTATTATATTCACTAGACTTTTGCGTTATATACTAGTTTGTGCAAAACGTGTACCTGTACGCTGCCACCAACAGGCACGCACGTGCGGTTTTTAAATGCAAGCACGGACGCACTAAGAACCTAACAGGTTTTTAGGAGCGACAATTACTGAGAAGTCTGACACTATCAGCCACTGCTGACTGACGTGTATTATTCACTAGACTTGTGCGTTATATAATAGTTTGTGCAAAACGTGTACCTGTACGCTGCCACCGACAGGCACACACGTGCGGTATTTAAATGCAAGCACGGACGCACTAAGAACCTAACAGGTTTTTAGGAGCGACAATTACTGAGAAGTCTGACACTATCAGACACTGCTGACTGACGTGTATTATTCACTAGACTTGTGCGTTATATAATAGTTTGTGAAAAACGCACACAAGTGCACCTGTACGCTGCCACCGACAGGCACACACGTGCGTTTTTTAAATGCAAGCACGGACGCACTAAGAACCTAACAGGTTTTTAGGAGCGACAATTACTGAGAAGTTTGACACTATCAGACACTTCTGACTGACGTGTATTATATTCGCTAGACTTGTGCGTTATATCTAAGTTTGTGCAAAACGCACACAAGTGCACCTGTACGCTGCCACCGACAGGCACAAACGTGCGGTTTTTAAATGCAAGCACGGACGCACTAAGAACCTAACAGGTTTTTAGGAGCGACAATTACTGAGAAGTTTGACACTATCAGACACTGCTGACTGACGTGTATTATTCACTAGACTTGTGCGTTATATACTAGTTTGTGCAAAACATGTACCTGTACGCAGCCACCGACAGGCACGCACATGCGGTTTTTAAATGCAAGCACGGACGCACTAAGAACCTAACAGGTTTTTAGGAGCGACAATTACTGAGAAGTTTGACACTATCAGACACTGCTGACTGACGTGTATTATTCACTAGACTTGTGCGTTATATACTAGTTTGTGCAAAACATGTACCTGTACGCAGCCACCGACAGGCACGCACATGCGGTTTTTAAATGCAAGCACGGATGCACTAAGAACCTAACAGGTTTTTAGGAGCGAGAATTACTGAGAAGTTTGACACTATCAGACACTGCTGACTGATGTGTATTATATTCACTAGACTTGTGCGTTATATACTAGTTTGTGCAAAACGTGTACCTGTACGCTGCCACCAACAGGCACGCACGTGCGGTTTTTAAATGCAAGCACGGACGCACTAAGAACCTAACAGGTTTTTAGGAGCGACAATTACTGAGAAGTCTGACACTATCAGCCACTGCTGACTGACGTGTATTATTCACTAGACTTGTGCGTTATATAATAGTTTGTGCAAAACGTGTACCTGTACGCTGCCACCGACAGGCACACACTTGCGGTTTTTAAATGCAAGCACGGACGCACTAAGAACCTAACAGGTTTTTAGGAGCGACAATTACTGAGAAGTCTGACACTATCAGACACTGCTGACTGACGTGTATTATTCACTAGACTTGTGCGTTATATAATAGTTTGTGAAAAAAGCACACAAGTGCACCTGTACGCTGCCACCGACAGGCACACACGTGCGTTTTTTAAATGCAATCACGGACGCACTAAGAACCTAACAGGTTTTTAGGAGCGACAATTACTGAGAAGTTTGACACTATCAGACACTGCTGACTGACGTGTATTATTCACTAGACTTGTGCGTTATATACTAGTTTGTGCAAAACGTGCACCTGTACGCTGCCACCGACAGGCACACACGTGCGTTTTTTAAATGCAAGCACGGACGCACTAAGAACCTAACAGGTTTTTAGGAGCGACAATTACTGAGAAGTTTGACACTATCAGACACTGCTCACTGACGTGTATTATTCACTAGACTTGTGCGTTATATACTAGTTTGTGCAAAACGTGTACCTGTACGCTGCCACCGACAGGCACACACGTGCGGTTTTTAAATGCAAGCACGGACGCACTAAGAACCTAACAGGTTTTTAGGAGCGAAAATTACTGAGAAGTTTGACACTATCAGACACTTCTGACTGACGTGTATTATATTCACTAGACTTGTGCGTTATATCCAAGTTTGTGGAAAACGCACACAAGTGCAACTTTACGCTGCCACCGACAGGCACACACGTGCGGTTTTTAAATGCAAGCACGGACGCACTAAGAACCTAACAGGTTTTTAGGAGCGACAATTACTGAGAAGTTTGACACTATCAGACACTGCTGACTGACGTGTATTATTCACTAGACTTGTGCGTTATATACTAGTTTGTGCAAAACGTGTACCTGTACGCTGCCACCGACAGGCACACACGTGCGGTTTTTAAATGCAAGCACGGACGCACTAAGAACCTAACAGGTTTTTAGGAGCGACAATTACTGAGAAGTTTGACACTATCAGACACTGCTGACTGACGTGTATTATTCACTAGACTTGTGCGTTATATACTAGTTTGTGCAAAACGTGTACCTGTACGCTGCCACCGACAGGCATACACGTGCGGTTTTTAAATGCAAGCACGGACACACTAAGAACCTAACAGGTTTTTAGGAGCGACAATTACAGAGAAGCTTGACACTATCAGACACTGCTGACTGACGATCATTATTCACTAGACTTGTGCGTTATATACTAGTTTGTGCAAAATGTGTACCTGTACGCTGCCACCGACAGGCACACACGTGCGGTTTTTAAATGCAAGCACGGACGCACTAAGAACCTAAGAGGTTTTTAGGAGCGACAATTACTGATAAGTTTGACAATATCAGACACTGCTGTCTGACGTGTATTATATTCGCTAGACTTGTGCGTTATATCCAAGTTTGTGCAAAACGCACACAAGTGCACCTGTACGCTGCCACCGACAGGCACAAACGTGCGGTTTTTAAATGCAAGCACGGACGCACTAAGAACCTAACAGGTTTTTAGGAGCGACAATTACTGAGAAGTTTGACACTATCAGACACTGCTGACTGACGTGTATTATTCACTAGACTTGTGCGTTATATACTAGTTTGTGCAAAACATGTACCTGTACGCAGCCACCGACAGGCACGCACATGCGGTTTTTAAATGCAAGCACGGATGCACTAAGAACCTAACAGGTTTTTAGGAGCGACAATTACTGAGAAGTTTGACACTATCAGACACTGCTGACTGACGTGTATTATATTCACTAGACTTGTGCGTTATATCCAAGTTTGTGCAAAACGCACACAAGTGCACCTGTACGTTGCCACCGACAGGCACACACGTGCGGTTTTTAAATGCAAGCACGGACCCACTAAGAACCTAACAGGTTTTTAGGAGCGACAATTACTGAGAAGTTTGACACTATCAGACACTGCTGACTGATGTGTATTATATTCACTAGACTTGTGCGTTATATACTAGTTTGTGCAAAACGTGTACCTGTACGCTGCCACCAACAGGCACGCACGTGCAGTTTTTAAATGCAAGCACGGACGCACTAAGAACCTAACAGGTTTTTAGGAGCGACAATTACTGAGAAGTCTGACACTATCAGACACTGCTGACTGACGTGTATTATTCACTAGACTTGTGCGTTATATAATAGTTTGTGAAAAACGTGTACCTGTACGCTGCCACCGACAGGCACACACGTGCGGTTTTTAAATGCAAGCACGGACGCACTAAGAACCTAACAGGTTTTTAGGAGCGAAAATTACTGAGAAGTTTGACACTATCAGACACTGCTGACTGACGTGTATTATATTCACTAGACTTGTGCGTTATATCCAAGTTTGTGGAAAACGCACACAAGTGCACCTTTACGCTGCCACCGACAGGCACACACGTGCGGTTTTTAAATGCAAGCACGGACGCACTAAGAACCTAACAGGTTTTTAGGAGCGACAATTACTGAGAAGTTTGACACTATCAGACACTGCTGACTGACGTGTATTATACACTAGACTTGTGCGTTATATAATAGTTTGTGAAAAACGTGTACCTGTACGCTGCCACCGACAGGCATACACGTGCGGTTTTTAAATGCAAGCACGGACGCACTAAGAACCTAACAGGTTTTTAGGAGCGACAATTACTGAGAAGTTTGACACTATCAGACACTGCTGACTGACGTGTATTATTCACTAGACTTGTGCGTTATATACTAGTTTGTGCAAAACGTGTACCTGTACGCTGCCACCGACAGGCACACACGTGCGGTTTTTAAATGCAAGCACGGACGCACTAAGAACCTAACAGGTTTTTAGGAGCGACAATTACTGAGAAGTTTGACACTATCAGACACTGCTGACTGACGTGTATTATTCACTAGACTTGTGCGTTATATACTAGTTTGTGCAAAACATGTACCTGTACGCAGCCACCGACAGGCACGCACATGCGGTTTTTAAATGCAAGCACGGATGCACTAAGAACCTAACAGGTTTTTAGGAGCGACAATTACTGAGAAGTTTGACACTATCAGACACTGCTGACTGACGTGTATTATATTCACTAGACTTGTGCGTTATATCCAAGTTTGTGCAAAACGCACACAAGTGCACCTGTACGTTGCCACCGACAGGCACACACGTGCGGTTTTTAAATGCAAGCACGGACCCACTAAGAACCTAACAGGTTTTTAGGAGCGACAATTACTGAGAAGTTTGACACTATCAGACACTGCTGACTGACGTGTATTATTCACTAGACTTGTGCGTTATATACTAGTTTGTGCAAAACATGTACCTGTACGCAGCCACCGACAGGCACGCACATGCGGTTTTTAAATGCAAGCACGGATGCACTAAGAACCTAACAGGTTTTTAGGAGCGACAATTACTGAGAAGTTTGACACTATCAGACACTGCTGACTGACGTGTATTATATTCACTAGACTTGTGCGTTATATCCAAGTTTGTGCAAAACGCACACAAGTGCACCTGTACGTTGCCACCGACAGGCACACACGTGCGGTTTTTAAATGCAAGCACGGACCCACTAAGAACCTAACAGGTTTTTAGGAGCGACAATTACTGAGAAGTTTGACACTATCAGACACTGCTGACTGATGTGTATTATATTCACTAGACTTGTGCGTTATATACTAGTTTGTGCAAAACGTGTACCTGTACGCTGCCACCAACAGGCACGCACGTGCAGTTTTTAAATGCAAGCACGGACGCACTAAGAACCTAACAGGTTTTTAGGAGCGACAATTACTGAGAAGTCTGACACTATCAGACACTGCTGACTGACGTGTATTATTCACTAGACTTGTGCGTTATATAATAGTTTGTGAAAAACGTGTACCTGTACGCTGCCACCGACAGGCACACACGTGCGGTTTTTAAATGCAAGCACGGACGCACTAAGAACCTAACAGGTTTTTAGGAGCGAAAATTACTGAGAAGTTTGACACTATCAGACACTGCTGACTGACGTGTATTATATTCACTAGACTTGTGCGTTATATCCAAGTTTGTGGAAAACGCACACAAGTGCACCTTTACGCTGCCACCGACAGGCACACACGTGCGGTTTTTAAATGCAAGCACGGACGCACTAAGAACCTAACAGGTTTTTAGGAGCGACAATTACTGAGAAGTTTGACACTATCAGACACTGCTGACTGACGTGTATTATACACTAGACTTGTGCGTTATATAATAGTTTGTGAAAAACGTGTACCTGTACGCTGCCACCGACAGGCATACACGTGCGGTTTTTAAATGCAAGCACGGACGCACTAAGAACCTAACAGGTTTTTAGGAGCGACAATTACTGAGAAGTTTGACACTATCAGACACTGCTGACTGACGTGTATTATTCACTAGACTTGTGCGTTATATACTAGTTTGTGCAAAACGTGTACCTGTACGCTGCCACCGACAGGCACACACGTGCGGTTTTTAAATGCAAGCACGGACGCACTAAGAACCTAACAGGTTTTTAGGAGCGACAATTACTGAGAAGTTTGACACTATCAGACACTGCTGACTGACGTGTATTATATTCACTAGACTTGTGCGTTATATCCAAGTTTGTGCAAAACGCACACAAATGCACCTGTACGTTGCCACCGACAGGCACACACGTTCGGTTTTTAAATGCAAGCACGGACCCACTAAGAACCTAACAGGTTTTTAGGAGCGACAATTACTGAGAAGTTTGACACTATGAGACACTGCTGAATGACGTGTATTATATTCACTAGACTTGTGCGTTATATCCAAGTTTGTGAAAAACGCACACAAGTGCACCTGTACGCTGCCACCGACAGGCACACACGTGCAGTTTTTAAATGCACGCACGGACACACTAAGAACCTAACAGCTTTTTAGGAGCGACAATTACTGAGAAGTCTGACACTATCAGGACTGTTTTAGACTGTGTACACCAGCCCCAGATATGGTGATGAAGGCTGGTATACGGTCACCACTAGGAATGGCTATATACCCTTCCTGCCTGCTTGTATACAGCTACAATAGTCCTGAGAAGGACTCTTCTGGTCACTAGCCTGTATTCCGACCTGGCTATACCCTGCCTGCCCTGCCTGTATACAGCAACAATAGTCCTGAGAAGGACTCTGCTCCTGTACTCCGACCTGGCTATACCCTGCCTGCCTGTATACAACTTCAATAGTCCTGAGAAGGACTCTGCTTCTGTACTCCGACCTGGCTATACCCTGCCTGCCTGTATAGAACTACAATAGTCCTGAGAAGGACTTCCGGTCACACTGTTTGCAGCCCTGCTACGGAAATAACTATAAAGGGCCGCAAACCTTTCCCTGAAGCAGCAACACTCTCCCTGCACTGACTGTCTGGATGGCTGTGTGCAGAGCACAGCTCGCCCGCCGGTATAAAGGCTCGGTCACGCTGTGCGGGCCGGCCAATCACTGCAATTCCACAACTAACAGGGCTGTGGCATTGCAGTGGTCTGCCAGCCAATCCCTGCATGAGGGCTGGCTCTCAAAAGAGCACCAACATGCAGGGATGAAGACCACGAGTACAGAACGAGTATCGCAAGATTACTCGGTCCCCGCCAAGTAGCCCGAGTACAGTGATACTCGTGCGAGTACCGAGTAGTGACAAGCATACTCGCTCAACACTAATCAATACCCCAACCTTACAGGACCCCATGCCTGCAAGATCCCTGTAACCAAAGCCACAGTATTCCGCAAGTGACCCTCCAATCACACAAACCTTTAGAAACACGATCCCTGGCCGCAACACACCGACCCAGAGATACGAGGCATTAATCACCTATGGATCAATACTCCAACCTTGCAGGACCCCATGCCTGCAAGATCCCTGTAACCAAAGCCACTATATCCTACAAGTGACCCTTCAATCACACAACCGACAGAAACACGATCCCTGGCCGCAACACACCGACCCAGAGGTGGGGGCATTAATCACCTACGGATTAAACCCCCCCCCCAAGAAGCATCAAGTATCAACCGTGTCTCAAAACCTTACATTCCTCTTTACCTCCAACTCAATATTATCCCCGGCTGCAACCTCCAGCCCAGAGATATGAGGCATCAATCACCTACGGATCAATCCCCCCATGTGCATAACAGTAACTGTGACCTCAAAAACCTTAAAGCCCGTTAGCGACTTTAATCCAACAACATCCCCGGCTGCAACCATCCCAGAGATAAGAGGTATTAATCACCTATGGATCAAAACCCCTATGCCTTGCAGAAACACGTGCTTACACTGCACTTGGATCCAGAACCATGACCCCAACCAATGACTCCTCCTGCGATTACCATTTCACCAAAATGGATCACTGACCTTAACAATGGTCCCATATTTAAATGAGGTAAAAGTCACCAAGGAGTAATACCCTTACCCAAACCAAAAACTCCCGTACTTTCAATTACCTATCACCTGGGGCACTGTAGCCACCTGTGACTCCCTGGCAACCATCAACTTCTTAATATATAATCCTTGGCAACAACCCTGACCCATATATAAGGCATTGATCACCAACGGAGCAATACCTCCTCCCTGCAGACAACCTTGTACCTGCAGGTCACCAGTAACGGAGCCACTGTACCTTCCCCAGTGGCTCTCCATCCAAACACCAGTAACAATTAGAGCTCCTCTGGACCAGACCTACCCCTGCTGCTGTGACAAAGGACATAATCCCCATTACTTATGCTGACCATACACATATACATCATACACATTATATACATATACATATATTCCGACATTACCCCCATCTTATTCACCCACTTACAAGAATCCCAAATGACAATATACATCACAATCCACAAAGAAATATTTATTTCTTTTTATTATTATTTTATACACGACACTTTCTCCAATCCTTTCTGTTCTCTTTTTTTTTTTTTTTTTTTGTAACGGCTCTTAAAATTGAATAATTATACATCCATATAAACACCAATAATAACAATACACAATAGAAGGGAGGGTGGGTGGGAAGCTGTCATCCAGGAAGTGCAAGAGGAGGTAATTGACTCCCACCTCCTATTATATACACCATGAAGCTCCCTCCTTTCCTACCACCACACTCCACCCCCTAACCAATCACCTTCTTTTCCTCATTCCTAAACGAACCAACACTGTTTAACCCCATCAACTCCCTACCCTCCAGGCTGTCATGTCGCCCCTACACCCTATGGGTTCCATGGCTTTCTGACCCTTTAAAATCAATGGATCTGTGCACACATCAGTGTTTTCACTGACCATGTTACCGTGCAGCACAGAGACAAGTCTGTTTTTCTCTGGCATCACTGATGTCCCACACCCCACACAGTGGTGTGATCTGTGTGACACATACCAGAAAAAGCACATATCTTTGAAATAAAATGTTTTTTATGCTCACCTGTCTCCAGCAATGCTGTTTCTGGCCGCTGCTGTCTCCTGCTTCAGGCCAGCAAATTATGCTCATGAATATTCATTGCACCACAACCCAGAAGTAACAGCAGTGGTGAGACAGCAGCGGTTGGAGACAGCAGCGTGGGAGATATCAGCACCACGGACAGCAGAAGCATGGACACCCTATGGGTTCCATGGCTTTCTTGACATTTCCAGGAGGGATTTTCCGGTCGTTGATTCCTATATTATTCCCAATTACCCCTACCCGGTATCAATAATATCACGGACACTGCTTGCGACTTGGTAAAAAATGGCCACAGCACTCCTTAATTGCCTATTGTTTACACACTAACACAAGGGGGCGCCATCCAACGGGCGTCCCCAACATTTAACAATAGGTAATACCATAATAATAATAATACAGTACGTAATACAATACGTAACCCTGGGTAGGCCCGGTCCAGAAACCACCTTCCACCACCAAAACATGATCCCTGGCCGCAACACACACCGGGCCGGAGATGGGGTATGAGTCACCTACGGATCAATACCCCCCACCTTGCAGGACCCATGCCTGCAAGATCCTTGTAACCGGAGCCACTATATCCTACAAGTGACTCTCCAATCAAATAACATTATCCGTTAAACCGCCTCTGGACCAGACCTACCCCCGCCACAGAACAGGCCACGTGACACCATGCGTGGCCTGGACCCCCACACACCAAACGCTTGCTCCCCCAACTTGCAAGCCAAACCAACCATTAAAGCCTTTTCATCCATCACTTGAACTCTGAGCATCCAATATATGCACCAGCCAGCGTACCCAGTCCACCTTACTGCACCGCACTCCCCTGATCCTTGGTGGCAGGAGCCACCGGGTCCCTCTGACGGCCACTCAGGCCCACCGGCACACCATGCCAGAAGCTCCCAAATTATACCGGAATCCACACCATGCCCCGCTGGCCTTATTATAATGAATTAAATGCAGTACCGACTGTACCATCGTCCTCCCCAGTACCAAAGAACCACTGTACAGTCACCCTGCTCCTCCTCCTGTCTCTAGCTGAATTCAACCACCACTGGGGTTGAGATACAACAACAGGATGACACTCACACTGCTTATGCTACTAGGTCACTTCGCACCCCAAACCTAGTTCTCCCAGGAAACCGCTAAAAGGAAACCCTGCTGTAAAACGACTGCAATCCATAGCCTTGAAATTTCCCCTACAGCTGACCTTGCAGCTTCCCCAGAGCCAAATATCATTACCGGTCTCCCCTGACCGATTTATTCTGCCATCACACCCTCTGACAACAACAGAGGCTCGAGCTGTCTTCCCCAGAAAATCCCAAAATCTTCCCACATTTTCCACTACCACACTAATGGACCTTCTTCATCCGAAATCAGGCCCACTTAATTTCCACAAGGCCCACACAGCCTAACGGAACCATGCCCCACCCCAAAATTAACACGGCCTCAAAAAACAAAACAACCGCAACCATCGCCCTGTACCCCTTACTGAGGCGAAGATATTGAAGCATTACCTTTGATCCCAAGGTCCCCAACAACACCTCCAACCATAATGCACTGTCCGCTTGCCTCCGCAAACCGGACCACGACAAGCTCCCTGTACTACAATGCCCACCGGAAAATTGCAGCCACACCACTGGCCCGATTGACTCCATATGCAACTATGGGCATCAGGAGACACAACTTTACCAAATACCATGTCCGGGCCTTTCGATCTCAAGGAAAAACCTTGTGACACACAACCCCCTTTGAGCTCTCATATTACACCCCAAGATAAATTAAAACCTTGGCCACACCATAGTATCCGCTCAAAGCCGACCACCGAGGGGCGTACCACTATTTTCCCGTAACGCACAACTGCACCTTCAAACCAAATACCTTCGTGCCGTGAGACCGGAGCACCACGACTCCCTAAGCAAACCCTTACCCAGATGCCCATACCTATCACCGGGCCAAGCATTCCCTTTTTTTTTGTTGTTTAAATTGTATATGAATATAAAATAGACTCCACCAGCCCACAGATGCCAGGAGTCCACCCATGCAAAACACCCAATAATACCAGATGGCCCTAATCTATCCGACTTACACTCTATTCACCACAAGTACCCAATCCTCTAGTCCAAACCAAAACTCGCATAGTCCCCACCCGTAATCACGGCTGTCCGAAGAACTCCATTATTCCGTCCGCAGCCCACCATTGCTGATTAACCGAGTTCACCCACAGCAGCCCAAAGCTGCCCAGCACCTACATTACCACCAATTCAGTCACGCTGGACTCAACATTCCTCCCAGCACCAACTTCCACAATGGGATAACATGCTGACTAGCCACAAATTAACCCCATGTTACCATTGATGCGGTTGCAAACCTACAAACCCATTACAGCAACCAACACCTCACCTTCTCCTACATTTCCGCTCTCCTTTATTCCCTTATCCAAAGCAACCCTCGCGCTATACCGGGGCCCCGCACCTACACATCACTCACAAAAACCCCCTGAAAACTCCCCGCACACACCGTACCGCGGAACCCCTTCGCCCCTTTACCTTACCCACCATAATTCATGCAATAAGAACCACCATGCATCAGAAGATTAATAATGAAACACCCCAGCAAACCTTCAATAACTGCGCCGTCTCACCCGCTCACATGTGCCGCAATCATCAGCACCCTTAACCAAGTCTCACAAGACCTAAATTGCGGCAAACGCCAAACCTCGCCATCCCCAACCTGAAACTGTAACCACCGGACCTGACGCCACCTGCACCCTCATGGCCCCGCTGCCATGAGACAACCCCGTCCGTAACTCTGCCCCTGGCCTCCAGAACATGAACCCACACCCCCCAGGGACCACGGCACCAACCGACCTATGAACTAACCACATGCTCCAAACCCTCCCAGCTGCTACCCATATCTCCAGACACTACTCCACTATAGCGACTGTCACCCCACCACTACAAAAAGGCTGAAACTTAAATTGATTACCGCGCCAGGCTGCCTCCAGAGGACGCCCTCAGATCAGCCGTCACCGTCCTTTTCGCCAGTCGTCCGTCGCTGATCCCGGGACAGTCCCTCAAGCTGCAGCCACCGAATGCCCGCCGGGTTCGCCCCCTGACGCCAGGAGCACCGTTTCCACATGCCCTGTTTGGGCTGATTGTCGCCTCCACAGTGCTGGGCACTCCCCTCCTGGGGGAAGCCGCTACTGATGAGAGCTGCACCCTTGTCCCAATGCCTGCTCCAGGATAGACAGCAGGCCTCATGTCTCCTCCTCGTCGCCACCTGCTGCGCCCAGTCCTCCGGTCCCGATGATCCAGCCACACAGGTGAGGTGACCCTGCAGGCGCCTCCTGTCTCCTCCTCGCCGCCGTCTACTGCGCTCAGTCCTCCGGTCCCGATAATCCAGCCACACAGGTGAGGTGACCCTGCAGGCGCCTCCTGTCTCCTCCTCGCCGCCGCCTGCTGCGCCCAGTCCTCCAGTCCCGATAATCCAGCCACACAGGTGAGGTGACCCTGCAAGCAGCCGTCCTCCGGCCCCCCCGCGGAGGGAGGGGAGGGTGTTTTGTCCATCCACCGCCACTGGGCGCGCTCCCGGCCGGGAGCGGCCGCATCGCTCCAAAATCCAGCCCAAGGCCTCACACCGGAAGTAGGCCCCCGGGCTGGACACGCCCCCTTTTCGGCCATCGCAGCCCTGCAGGAGATTCCTCCCGACAGCCAGAGCGGGCGCAGCAAGCTACCGCCGCCCGCCCAGCTGCGGAGGGTCCCCACAGGAGTGGGGGCTCTCACGTTGTCCTCCTCACCCCCATCTTCCCCAAAAGACCCCGGCGAGTCCTGAAACTGCCAGCACTACAGCAAAGAGGGGGGTGGGGGGAGGGGAAGGTGCCGAGGAGACACACAGGCAGCCTGGGTGTGGGACTGCACTGCCTGGGCGCCCTGCACCACCATGCTGACCAGATCCGAGGATTCCTCAGGACATCATGATGGAGGTTCCCCAGCCCGTCCAAGCTGTCATCCAGGAAGTGCTAGAGGAGGTAATTGACTCCCACCTCCTATTATACACCATGAAGCTCCCTCCTTTCCTACCACCACACTCCACCCCCTAACCAATCACCTTCTTTTCCTCATTCCTAAACGAACCAACACTGTTTAACCCCATCAACTCCCTACCCTCCAGGCTGTCATGTCGCCCCTACACCCTATGGGTTCCATGGCTTTCTGACCCTTTAAAATCAATGGGTCTGTGCACACATCAGTGTTTTCACTGACCATGTTACCGTGCAGCACAGAGACAAGTCTGTTTTTCTCTGGCATCACTGATGTCCCACAGCCCACACAGTGGTGTGATCTGTGTGACACATACCAGAAAAAGCACATATCTTTGAAATAAAATGTTTTTTATGCTCACCTGTCTCCAGCAATGCTGTTTCTGGCTGCTGCTGTCTCCTGCTTCAGGCCAGCAAATTATGCTCATGAATATTCATTGCACCACAACCCAGAAGTAACAGCAGTGGTGAGACAGCAGCGGCTGGAGACAGCAGCGCGGGATATATCAGCACCACGGACAGCAGAAGCATGGACAGGTGAGTATAAGTGCCTGATCTCCATGTATTATCACAGATAGCACACGGAGAACACACGAAAATCATGGCATATAGAGGGTTATATGCATCTCTGACATATCAGGGAAAAACGTCTGTGTTTTCACTGACTTGTGAAAGAGGCCTTATACAGAAATGTGAAAAAGGCCTAAAGCTTTGCACCCACAATTTATTTTTTGGTGAGTTTTTGAAACTGCATATTTTTGCTGAATCAAAAACAGTACCTTACAGTTTAAGTCAGCAAAGTGGACAGGATTTATTAAAATCTCATGCCCGCTGTGCTCAGTCAATTTACACCAGGGGAAAAAAAGCACAGTGGGCATGAAAGTTATATAAATCCCTTGCATTTTGCTGAGACTGTAAGATACTGCTTTTCTGACTCAACTAAAATTTGCAGTGCCAAAAACTGACTAAAAACTCATTTTGAGCACACAGCCTTAAGCTTTTTTTGTTTTAGCTTAAAAAAACTTTCTAAATATATAATCACTTTTTTTAGGTAAGAAGCTGCCAATATTTTTAGTCCCGTTATATTTCTCATGCTCTTTAATGCAAAATGGCATGTTGGCAATTACAAGGACTCATTATTAGAGATGAGCGAACCGGTCCCGGTTCGGCTCGAGGCCGGTTCGCCGAACGGGGGTCCCGTTCGAGTTCGGTTCGTCGAACGTTCGATGAACCAAACTCGAACGTATAGGCTATAATGGGAGGCAATCACAAACACATAAAAATGCATTATAAATGTACACAAACAGTTAATAAACACTGCCAAAACACTTACCGGTCCTCGCGATCCCTTCTGCACTCTGTCTCCTGCCGCTATTTTATCCGATGATCGCTGAATCCTCCCGGTGACCTGCACTGCCAGCAGAGATGCAGGACCTATCGTGACGTCAAAATAGCCATGTGACCAGTCACGTGGCTATGATCTCATTGGCTACAGACTGGTCACATGACTATGACACGTCATGTAGGACCTGCGAGTGCATCTCTCCGGTACACGGTGCACATATGTGTATCGCCGTGTACCGGCGACATGCTCTAGCACACGGTCGACTCCCCGTTCCATTAGGGACCGGCTGACACAGCCGGTCATTAACGGAGATCACCGTTGCCATAGCAACGCAGTTAGCGGTGACGTCACCGCTAACCGCGGCTCCGAGAGCACCGTTGCTATGGTAACGCATCTGTCAGCGTTACCGCTGTTACCGCTGACAGCCAGCACTGATCACTCACGGAGTGAAGGCTGCACGCTGCTTCCCGATTGTAGTGAGGATTGTACTGAGGATGAGGTTCCCCAGCCCATGATGGGCTGGTGAACCTCATCCTCACTACAATCGTCACTACTAATACACTAGAAAGAAAGAAGACAGAACAGCAGGATCGTGGAGGGCTGACAGGGGGTAATAAAGATGGAGTCTCCAATGTGTCTGTGTATTTATTTCTATTAAAGTATTTTTTCTCTGTGTGGTGTTATTTTTAACCCCTTATTGGAGATTCTTAATGGCCGGGTCAAACGTGCCTGACATTACGAATCTCTGGCTTAATACTGGCTAGTAAAACAAAGCCAGTATTAACTCATGATTAACCAACAAGCCACCCGGCTCCAGGGCTGTTGGAAGAGTTGGATACAGCGCCAGATGATGGCGCTTCTATGAGAGCGCCATTTTCTGGGACGGCTGTGGACTTAAATCCGCAGCAGAGGCGCCCAGAAACCTCGGGCTAACCTGTGCTGCGGATTCCAATCCTCAGCTGCCTAGTTGTACCCGGCTGGACACAAAAATGGGGCGAAGCCCACATCATTTGTTTTTTAATTATTTCATGAAATAAGTGAAATAATTAAAAAACCCCGGCTTTCCTATATTTTTGGTTCCCAGCCGGGTACAAATAGGCAACTGGGGGTTGGAGGCAGCCCGTGGCTGCCTGCTGTACCTGGCTAGCATACAAAAATATGGCGAAGCCCACGTCATTTTTTTGGTGGGCAAAAAAACTCTGCATACAGTCCTGGATGGAGTATGCTGAGCCTTGTAGTTCTGCAGCTGCTGTCCGCTCTTCTCCATACAGATAGACAGCAGCTGCAGAACTACAAGGCTCTGCATACTCCATCCAGGACTGTATGCAGAAGTTTTTTGCCCACCAAAAAAATGACGTGGGCTTCGCCATATTTTTGTATGCTAGCCAGGTACAGCAGGCAGCCACGGGCTGCCTCCAACCCCCAGTTGCCTATTTGTACCCGGCTGGGAACCAAAAATATAGGGAAGCCCGTTTTTTTTTAATTATTTCACTTATTTCATGAAATAATTAAAAAACAAATGACGTAGGCTTCGCCCCATTTTTGTGTCCAGCCAGGTACAACTAGGCAGCTGGGGATTGGAATCCGCAGCACAGGTTAACCTGAGCTTTCTGGGCCCCACTGCTGCGAATTGCAGTCTGCAGCCGCCTCAGAAAATGTCATTTTCATAGAAGCGCCATATTCTGGCGCTGTATCCAACTCCTCCAGCACCTGCCTGCTATACCTGGCTAGCATACAAAAATATGGCGAAGCTCACGTCCTTTTTTTGTAGTTTTTTGGCAAAAAAAATAAAAAATGCTTCCCTGGATTTTCCATTGCCAGTGAAGGTAACACCAAGCAGTGGGGGTTAGCAGCCAGTAGCTGCTTGGATTACCCTTAGCTAGCAATACAAAAAATGCAGCGGGAGCCCATATATATTTTTTTTAATTATTTTTTTTAATTATTTATTTAAATAGCTAAAAATAAAATGGGCTTCCCTGTATTTTGATTGCTGGACATCACAGTGCTGTAGAAATAAATCTTTAAAAAAATGACGTAGCGCTCCGCGGTATTTTTGATTCTCAGCGCAGATAAAGCAGACAGCTATGGGTTGCCACCCCCATCTGCCTGCCGTTACCTTAGTTGGCAATCAAAATACAGGGAAGCCCATTAATTTTTTCTATTTAAAAAATAGTTAAAAAAAAAATGACGTTGGGTCCCCCCATTTTTGATAGCCAGCTAGGGTAAAGCAGACGGCTGTAGCCTGAAAACCACAGCTGGCAGCTTTACCGTGGTTGGGGATCCAATGTAGAGGTCCCCTCAGGCTCTTTTTTATAATTATTTTATAAATATTAATAATTACACAATAAAAGTAGGGTCCCCCCCAAATTGGATCACCAGCCAAGGTAAAGCGGACAGCTGTGGTCTGGTATTCTCAGGGTGGGAAGGTGTATAGTTATTGGGCCTTCACAGCCTAAAAATAGCAGGCCGCAGGCACGCCAGACGTGGCGCATACACTAGATGCGCCAATCCTGGCGCTTCACCCCAGCTCATCCTGTGCCCTGGTGCAGTGGCAAACGGGGTAATAAATCGGGTTGATACTAGCTGTAAAGTCACCTGAGATCAAGCCCAGCAGTTTGTGATGTCATGGCGTCTATTAGATACCCAACATCATAAACTGTCAGTACTAACAAAAAATAAATCTAAATCTCCCAGACTAAGTCAGTAAGTCACAACGGATAGTAATGCAAAATCACTCTTTATTGGTCCGTATTAAGAAAAAAAAAATGTTTCATAAGCATATATGTTTTTGTCCAAAACAAGTTACAAATGACGTTTCGGCCTGAGCCTTCGTCAGATTGGACTTATCTGCATGTAATCATGAAAAATGACAATAATCAGTATCACATAAGAGTGAGAGAACAATAACATAAACTCGAACAATGTAGAGGTACAATTGGGATGCAGCAAAAAAATTGCAACACAGCAAGAAATGAAACACATGATACAAATGTCATAATACAGTACAAGGACAATATAGTAATGACAAATATGGGGTCAGAGTAGGCTTAGATAGCTCTGGTACGAAAGAGATGTCAATCATAAAGTAACATGTGCAGTAGGTGTAGAGCTACAGTATGCATGGCAGAGCTAATGGGTAGACCGACCATAGAAAAAGAATGGAGAAAAAGTGGAGAAAAAGTGGAGAAAATAATGGAGAAAAAGTGGAGAAAAAGTGGAGAAAAAAAATGGAGAAAAAGTGGTGAAAAAAGTGGAGAAAAAGTGGAGAAAAAGTGGAGAAAAAGTGGAGAAAAAAGTGGAGAAAAAGTGGAGAAAAACTGGAGAAAAAAATGGAGAAAAAATGGAGAAAAAATGGAGAAAAAGTGGAGAAAAAATGGAGAAAAAGTGGAGAAAAAAATGGAGAAAAAGTGGAGAGAAAAAGTGGAGAAAAAATGGAGAAAAAATGGAGAAAAAAATGGAGAAAAAGTGGAGAAAAAGTGGAGAAAAAGTGGAGAAAAAGTGGTGAAAAAATGGAGAAAAAGTGGAGAAAAAGTGGAGAAAAAGTGGAGAAAAAATGGAGAAAAAGTGGAGAAAAAGTGGAGCACCCTTTGGTGCCTTTCATGTGGCACTAAGGGGTGCATAGCTTTGTATTTAGCCAAAAAAATGAAAAAAAAAATGACGTAGGGTTCCCCCTAGTTTTGTAGCCAGCTAAGGCAAAGCAGATGGCTGCAGCCTGCAGACCACAGCTGGCAACCTCACCTTGGCTGGTAATCCAAAACTGAGGGCACCCCACGCTGTTATTTTAAATTAAATAAATAATTTAAAAAAAAAACACGTAGGGGGTCCCCCAAAATTGGATCACCAGCCAAGGTAAAGCAGACAGCTGGGGCCTGATATTCTCAGACTAGGGAGGTCCATGGTTATTGGACTCTCCCCAGCCTAAAAATAGCAGGCCGCAGCCACCCCAGAAGTGGCGCATCCATTAGATGCGCCAATCCTGGTGCTTCGCCCCAGCTCATCCCGCTCCCTGGTGCGGTGGCAAACGGGGTAATATATGGGGTTAATACCAGATGTGTAATGTCACCTGTCATCAAGCCCTGGGGTTGGTGAGGTCAGGCGTCTATCAGATACCCGACATCACCAACCCAGTCAGTAATAAAAAAAAATAGACGACAAACACATTTTTATTTGAAAAAACACTCCCCAATACATTCCCTCTTTAACCAATTTATTAGAATGAAAAACAAATCAAGGTCTGGTGTAATCCAAGGGATTGCTATGACGATCCACACTGTCCCAGTCAATGAAGAGCAGGATGTTCCCCATTGGCTGGCAGAGCAGTGCAGTGACCTGAGCTAACATCAATGGGTCAGCCCAGGTCACTGCAGGGGATGACAAGTGCTGCTGTCAGCGAGGTACATTACCTGCGCTGATCTCCAGCACACTGACAGCCCCTGTCACTGAGTTCAATGACCGGCGCCTTCACACCAAGTATCGCGAGAGGTCTGTGACGTCACCGCTAGTCAGTCTCGGGTCGGAAGCGAGAGGTGATGTGACAAGGGGCGGCCATGGAGGACAGTGACAGCGCTGAGGTCGGGATGGCGGGACTTCATCACCGCAGGTAAGCCGAGCGGGACCATGTGTGTGTGTGTGTGTGTGTGTGTGTGTGTGTGTATGTATGTATGTATGTGTACATGCCGCGGGCAGGAGGGGGCGGAGCGAGCTGAGCGGGGAAGTGTGGGCTTCCTGCACGTAACTAAGATAAACATCGGGTTACTAACCAAAGCGCTTTGCTTGGATTCCCGATGTTTATCTTGGTTACCAGCTTCTGGCAGGCTGCCAGCGATGGCTCCTGCACACTGTAGCTGTAAAAAGCCCTGCTTTTTGCTGCTAGAACCGTTCTCGAACGTATCTAGAACTATCGAGCTTTTGCAAAAAGCTCGAGTTCTAGTTCGATCTCGAACATCCCCCAAAATCACTCGAGCTTAGAACTGGAGAACCGCGAACCGCGAACCGCGCTCAACTCTACTCATTATGTTACTATGCTGGCCAATTTATACTGTGGTGACACTGTTGTTATGTAAACTATTATTAATATAAAAAAAAAAATTAAAAATTGAAAAATTTTACAGAATGAAAAATGCATACATTACATTTATTTTTCTCATATACTCTTTATCATTATTCCATAAAACAGGGTAATAACTTATGGATTGGTGGAGGGGGGTCAGACTGCTGGGGCCACAAGGGAGTGTGTGAAAGGCATTGGACTTGGCTTTTTTTGGTAGTGAGATAGAGAATGAATTCAGCTAAGGTTAAGCATTTTCTCAGGATTCGTAGCCCCTGTCAGGATTCCACCCGGGGGCGCAGAAGCTGAGTGGACACAACTCTCCCTAAAGCAGTAGTAAAGCTCACAGGGATGCACACATAGAGAACGAGTAGTCAGTAAGCAGAGTTAGTGTCAGGAGGTCACGTCAGAACAAAGAGAATGAGCAAGTCATACACCGGGTGGAAGCACGAAAGTCAGGAGTCAAGAGAGCAAGTAGAAACCAAAGCCGAAAGCAAAGACAAGGTCAGGTAACATTACCAAAGTCAGAAACCGGGAGATCAGTCAGAGCAATGGAGGGGGCAGGGACCAGGTTGGAGGACGGGACCCGGGTCAGGAAGGCAGGGAAGACAAAAAAAACACAGCAGACAGTGGTCAGAGAAAGGTTAGTTTGGTAACAGAACAAATCAGGGAACTCACAAAACCAAAAGTGCACACACATCAAGAAAGGACACACTGTCCGAAACATGTCTGTGTGTACACAGACTCTAGGCTTCTCGGAGTTGTTTGCTTTTTGATTTTATCTTTCATGCACCAGTATTTGTGGGTTTTTTAAAAAAAAAAGAAAAAGGAAAAAAATTGATTTTAGAGGAACGGACGCTGGATAATTTTTCTTTATCCAAAAGCGCACACTGTAGTACAGGAGCTATCACTGGCGACGCTCCGGAAGAAACCACACCAAGATAAAGCAGAGTGTGCTCCAGAGAGAGGCACTACAGAGCAAGCCCTGCCCATCAAACTTAGCCCTGCAGGGACCAGTAGCAGTCATGACAGTCCCTTTCTCAAATTACCTGGGGTTTCTGTGGTCATAGCTCCATCTATTAGTAAATCATTGTTTTATCTATGGAAATTGGACATCTTAATTGTGGAAATACCACTTGAATAATACCAATAACTAAACAAAGTAAGCAAATACAATCACTATATACTAAAATTATACACAATTTTATTACAGTCTTAAAAAAATACAGCAATAACGGTGCTTCCCATACATCATCCAATTATTATCTGAAATGATTATGTGCATTTTCAGCTGCATTGTAACAATCTCCAACTTTCTTTTATCATTTGAAACTACTGCCAAAGTGATGGATTATCCTAATAGTGAGGTGACGTTAGACTGTATATTTCTTTGTTTCTAGGCCAAAAGCAAATACTGTGAAGGTCAGGTGTTGAATACTACCACTATAATTCAAATCAAGCCCTGTGAGGCATCAAATTACATGAGCCTTAGTGATATTAGAACAAGCCTGAAGGTGGAACAGACATTTTTACTCTTTGCTTGCTAAAATTGAGTCCTTATTTTTACTATCACTGAAAACAGCAATATACTCTAACTAAGCTGATAGGAGTTGTTCATCAGTCAAAAAATGGAACATTATTAAAAATGATATTCAGTTACAATTTTTCGGTGTAATCCATATTTTAATGTAATATTATATTATTAAAGCTATATTCCCACACAGCAGTTTTTGAAGCATTGCGAAACCTGCAATCCTTAAAGGGGTTTTCCACTACTTTTTCACCCCCTTGCCATATATCATAGTTATTCTAAACAATACCTTTTGTAATATAGTTGTATTGGATGTATAGCTTCTATGAGCACATATCAGGAGTAATCACAATAGTTTTGGATTGTTATGCAGATTCTTCTTCCTCCTCTGTTATATCTGATACTTTTTTTACAGCACACAAATAAAGCAAAATGAAAGGAAATTGTCACTGGGCGCTTGATGGTTAGTGGATATTTTGAGCCACAATTCTGACTAATGCAAACATAGCTATTTCATTCAGCAGTAACTGCAGGGTCCTACATCTAGTGAAGTGCTGCCATCTGCATTTCAAAAGCAAAGAGTTCAGGTAATCCAATCACTGACCTAGACAGCTGAAAAGAGCTTAAATTTGCATAACAAACACAGTGACAGGACTGTACTGGCCAACTGGAAGTCGCCAGATAGGCTGGTACCTAACCTGGGCTGCTATAACACTTTGTAGCTCCCAATATCTTCATCAGCACAGGGTAGAAAAGGGAAAGGGTGAGCTAACTGATGGCAAACAGGTTTTAGCAATGCATGATGGAATTTGTAGTATTAGCACACAATAAGCCTGGGGATTGAAAGACATCAATGTAAACATCAGAGCTGCATCTGGCAGAGACAGAATGATGCTATGTGCGCGATAAAAGGTTTATATAACTGTAATAAGAGTATGGATGCATTTAGTGGCACACAATAGGACAATTGATAAATAAAAAATGAAATTAGTTAAGGTGGTAGTGAATATCTTTTTTAATATTTTCCTACCAATATCTGCAATAATAATTACCAAACACCAATCAATCTGCAACTTATACTTTTGTACTTGACTTGTACCTCTAGGCTAACGTCCTTTAACAACTGATCGTTTTCTCTCCAATTCATTCTGAATTTTTTTTATTGATTTTGCCTTATGAAATGCTTTTTCAGTAACTTATCCATACGGTGTACAGCCATAAATAGACAATTGAACAACATAAACAAAGTTTCTAAATAATTGGGCACCAAATAAAATGGATGTGTTTAAAATGCATATTTATAATTTTGATGAGTTTATATATTTTAATAATATAGCCATATTTCATGAGATTTTTTTCTAAAAAATGTATGAAAGTATTGTCTCCAGTGTTATTTTCCTCTGTTCAATATTTGTAAGAAATCTTTTTGTGCTGTTGTTGGAATATAACAAAAATATATTGGTATTATCTGCTTAAATGCTAATTAAAGGAAAAAGATCTAACACAACTGTGCAGAAATGATTTACATATTAACTTTCCAGGCCTTGCATAAGAAATATGCCTATTCTATATTCTATTCATATCTTGGGAGCCAAAAAAATCCTTTGGTACCTCTAATGGAACAAATTTAGTAACTGAAAGTCAGTCATGTGTCTAATATGTGCTGCTTTCAATATTTTAATGAGCTTAACATTATAAAATATGTTGTGAATTAGAAGACTCGTAGAATGTATCAGAATTTTATATATTTTATTCTTGCAGATTTCTGATTTGGAAATAGATATTTGTCCTTTTCCTTTTTTTTCTTTTTCATTGTTTTATTTATTGATACAAATACAGCATTGTAGATCAAACTAAGAGTACGGTCAATTTACAATATAATCAGTGGAGAAAAAAAAGGTACAGTCTAATCCGCAATAGCAGGTAATGCCAATAAGAAAAAAAAGAGATACAGAGAGAAAAAAAAAAGAATTCAGGTTGATCACAATCTGTAATATCTCGTAACACATTCCATAGACATATGATAGACTGTCTGAAATTAACACAATTACTGTATTTTTCGTTTTATAAGACGCACTGGTTTATAAGACGCACCGCAAATTTAGAGTTAAAACAAGGTAAAAAAAATGAAAATGGGGTCCGTCTTATACTCCGGTGTTGTCTTAACAGAGGGGGCAGCAGTGGTGGTAAAGTGGGGTCACAGGAGGCAGAGGCTGTGCTAGCAGCGGTGGCTGGTCCGTGGTGGCTGCAGCGGCGAGTCAGTGGCGTCAGCAGCAGTGGCTCTGTGGCGTCAGCAGTGGCAGCTCTGTGACATCAGCAGCGGTGGCTCTGTGGCATCAGCAGCGGTGGCGGGTTAGTGGTAGAGCAGGTTGGTGCGATGAGTGTCCCAGTCTGTCAGCGGGCCCGGTTCAAATGATGGTGCCCGGAGAGGAGCATGTGCAGATGGAAGGGCTCCATCTGCGCACGCGCTGACTCCCGAAGCTGCGCGTGCGCAGATGGAGCTCTAATCCAAGAGCTCCATCTGCACACGCGCTAACTCCTGGCACCATCATTTGAAACTGGGACTGTGGACGCACTGGGAATCCTGCCGCACAGCCACTGCAGCCTGCACAGTCACCCGCCTGCACGCACAGAGTGGAAGCCAGCAGGCCTCCCGCCCGCCCACCCGTACAAAGAGGCAGCCAGCCTCCAGGACAGAGAGGCAGCCGGCACCGACAGGCACCCGGCCGCCTGCATGCAGCCACAGGCACCCGGCTGCCCGCATGCAGCCACAGGCACCCGGCTGCCTGCACGCACCCGGTCGCCGCACAGACAGCCCCTTTGTAAGCTATATTTGGATTTTAAGATGCACTCCTAATGTTCCTCTCAAATTTTTGGAAGGAAAAGTGCGTTTTATAATCCGAAAAATATGATAATTTGTAACTGTTTTATTATTATTAAAGATAAGAAAAGGTAAGGTGGGAGGGTGGGAAAGATTAGAGTATTACGTTAGAAAATCGGCTATGGATGAAAATATAGAGAGAGAGTAAGAGAATGAAAACAAAGAGAGAAGAATGTCGGTCCGGTAGCTAGTCATCCATAGAAGCAAATGTCAAGTGCTAAAAGGGTGAGGAGATAGTTCACCTACCACGATAGAGAACAATGACATGTGAGAGTCTAGCTGGATGCCCTTTAGTAAGGGTAGTTCGTTATCACGACACAGAGGCTGTGAGTGCTAACAAGAAAGGTTTGGACCTACAGTATAGATTTGCCATGGCCTCCAAAACCGTATGAAAGAGCATAAGTTGTGTTGTGAAAAGCCCACTAACTCTTCAGCATGGGATATTTGTCCTTAAGGTATTTGTCAATTTTATTAAACGTTCACATTATTTTGTAAATGAATATGTAATTTTTCTTTATATATTGTGTTATTAATTGTAAATAAACTATATATATTTATAACCCAGGAAGTTACACAATTTCAAATAATAATAATGTTAATAACAGGAATAAAATATTTTTTATATAGCCAATATATGAGGGCTAGGTTTTTTGAAGGATGTAGTTTTGAATAACTTAATTAATTGTACCATATAGCGTAAGGAAAAATAGCATAATAAAATTCCAAGGATGGTGAAATGGTGAGAAAAAGAAACCCTTAATTCTGACATTGTTTTATGAGTTTCACTATTACAGTATTCATTATACGGTAAAAAAGACCGAGAAACACGAGTCTTCATGTCAGATTACAATCATCTATATATTTTTCTTTATTTTATTTTTTTTTACTATTATATTGGCTTGTATTAGCCTTTTTAATTTATTTTTTTAAAAAAAAGGGAAAAAGAAAATAGTTTGTCATTATCACCATTTTCCAAGCTCAGTAACTTGTTTACACTTTCATGAACGGAGCTGTGTAGAAGCTACTTTTTTACTGTGGCGAGCTGGTGATTATATTAATACAATTTTGGGTTCATACTATGATTTATGCTTTTTTTTATCTTTTTTTTTTTGCAGAAATGAAAAAAAGTCGTTTTGATTTTTGTTTTTTTTTCTTGTTATGCTTGCCTAAATTAATTTTCTAATCTATTGGATCAAACTTTTGTGAATGCAGCAATATAGTTGTTTTTGTATTCCCACAACTTTGTATTTAGATTTCCATGATGAGCTTTGGTAAGTTTCGATGGGAAAGAATATCTGCACCTAATATGTAAATTATAATTTTTTATGATGAGCTTCTATTTGTTTTCTCTTGGTATGTTTTAAACAAATCTGCTTTGTTTTTTATCACTCCTGGTATTTGGCTTTGTCAAAACTTTATTCATATACTTATGTGTGGATTACAAGTTTTTCATGCATTTCCACAGGGGAAACACACTACAAATGCATATGCTTTTTTAGCTACGCATTTTCTGCATCTATCGCAAGTTTATGAAGAAAATCTGCACAAAAAAGCCAGTGTACCTGCATGAAAAATGAAAATGTTGAGGATTTGAAACACGCACTGATAAATATATGCTGAGCTACAAAGAACACAAACCTTGCTCATAGAAGTCCAATGACAATTTGGCGAAATGCTAAAACACAGCACAAGACCTGCGTCAGCGCAATAATACAGAAATCATATAGAAAAAATTGCGCATGAAAACACCTAGACAAATTTTTTTTTGTTTATTAATGATCTGGTTAAAACAATCAAAAAGTGGACATGAAATCAGCAGTAGAACAATAAGGACAGAAAACTTACAAGGGCAGGCATAATTTGACAAATAAAGAGATCAATAAAGGTGGCAAAATTTCACATGAAATCATTGTGAATGAACATAATCTAATATATAAAGCTGAATATATGTATGTGTGTGTGTGTGTGTGTGTGTGTGTGTGTGTGTATGTCCGGGATTGGCATCTGCACTGTCACAGCTACAGCCACAAAATTTTTCAAACTCACACTTCTGGACCCCGAGAGCGTCATAGGCTATGTTTTGAGGGAAAATTTTAACCCCACTCTTTACAGTTATTCACCAAAAAACCTGCCTCCATTAAAGCGAATGGAGCTGGGAGCCACAGTGCAGCCAGAACTTCAGAAGAATGCGCAGCCACGCCCTTATATGGAATGTTGGCGTGTCACAATGCAGCCAGGGAAAGAGACTTTCACAGACAGGGAAAGAGGCAGACACAGACAGGGAAAGAAACAGACATAGACAGGGTAAGAGACAGACACAAAGACAGACAAAGAGACAGACACAAAGACAGACACAGACAATGAGACAGACTGACAGGGAAAGAGACAGACAGGGAAAGAGAGGGAAAGTGACAGACAGGGAAAATGACAGACAGGGAAAGTGACAGACAGGGAAAGTGACAGACAGGGAAAGAGAGGGAAAGTGACAGACAGGGAAAGTGACAGACAGGGAACGTGACAGACAGGGAAAGAGAGGGAAAGTGACAGACAGGGAAAGTGACAGACAGGGAAAGTGACAGAGATAGATAGACAGGGAAAGAGATAGATAGACAGACAGGGAAAGAGATTGAGACAGACGGAGAAAGAGATTGAGACAGACGGAGAAAGAGACAGACAGGGAAAGAGACAGACAGAGAGAGAGAAACAGAGAGATATATACAGGGAGACAGAGAGAGAATGGGAGAGAAACAGAGAGACAGTTACTATCCCGGGCAGCGCCGGGTGCTATGTTGTGAGGCGAAATTTTAACCCTGCGCATTCCAATTTACCAATCAATTTTGCCCCCATCTACATAATGGGGAAAAAGTGAAACAAAAAGTTTTGGGGGCAAATTGACAGCTGCCAGATGTGAACAAGGAGGACTTAAAGAATGAGAGTTATGGCGCCAAAGAGTATATACTATACAGTTGCTAAGGTGGGGCCCCGACATGAGATACTCACCGGACTTGGGGATATGAACACACACACAAAATGCGCCACACACTACCACGTACATGAACACATATACCACCCTCAGCACACATTTCCCCACATATACACCAACCTCGCCACATAATCGCCCTAAAACACACACAAGTCTGGTATTATCCTTCAAAAATAAAAATCTAATTAATAAGCAGCCAAACTACAAGAACAACAAATGTACCTATAGGAAATACGGCAGCTGTCAGTCACATGACCTGTCTATTATGTGTATGTGTGAGCTAATATATTCTGTCAGGGGGAGGGCTTTCTGTTGCCTGGAGATTTATCAGGCTGCCAATAGCAACCAATCACAGCTTAGCTTCTATTTTGCTACAGTTAATTAATCTGAACTTCGGATTGGTTAATATAGGCAACAATTTAATAATTACATTTCTATCTATTTGTTTTGTGGTTTTTGTGTGCAGAATACATTTTTGTTAATACATTCTATTTTGTTAACAGCATTATTAACCCGGGCGAAGCCGGGTAGTACAGCTAGTCAAATATAAACAGAAAAACCCCACAGAATTAACATTAAAGAGCCAAGTGTAAATGATAAATGAGGTGATGCTGACACCAAATCTGTATTCAATAAACCTCCATGTATAGTGCAATGGACCAGACTATATAGATAAAGGACTATTGCCCAACACTAGAGTGTGTGCACATAACCATCAAGGGGCAAAATAGCATGTCTAGTAATAAAGCAAGAACTACCGTCCAGTCCATGCAACAGGTTAAGATATACAAATGTATATATAGTAAATCACATGGGGGAGGTAGAAAAGTATTGGGATCAATACGATGTAAACATCCAAGATTAGTCATAGGCTGGAAGAACCAGGGCAAAGCGTCGGGTAATGGAGTAATAGACCCTGTCGTGCCCCGTTATAAGACTTCCGCCCTGACAAGGGCAGCCCCAAATAAGTTGTCTGCCCCACAACCACAAAAAATAGATGTCCTCCCGACGCGTTTACCTCTTAGTCAACAAGAGTTCCTCAGGGGAGACAGAAAAAGGGAGATCAGCCCGCAATGGCAGGAAAGAAAAGAAGATCAACCTGCAGTGGCAGGGATCAGTACAGGCTAGTGGATCAAAAAAGACCTATGTGCCTGGGTAGACGGGGATACACAATCACTGTCTACCCGGGCACATAGGTCTTTTTTACTGACAGCCAGACTGGTTTGTCAGGTCTTCATAAGGAGAATAGTCATCTATCTATCTATTCATCCATCTATCTATTCATCCATCTAAATCTCTATTACTCTCAATTTTTCGAACCAAACAAAGAAAAACTTAACTGCCTACAAATTAATTTGTTTGAGCCATATACTGTACATATTTTATCATACATTAACTTTCAATTCACAACTTTGCCTTTAAATGCAAATATATTTCCCTCTTCTAAAAGCAAAGTTTTAACATCAATTACTTTCCTTTTTCTTGCAGAATTAAAATGTAAATAACATACACAACAGGAGATTAGTAGAAAAAGCTCTCAAATGATGGTTTAGTAGAAATTGTAGAAATGAAACGTTGATTTGTCACTCTGTATAGATTTCTGAATATTCATGTGTGGTACATTCCATTTGATATGTATTAATGGGAATCAAAAGATATGTGACAACCACCATTGGTTTCCATCCAATTGAGCATATTCATGGTATTCTTTTGAAGCCTGAATATTTAGAAACTGCCCAGTATTTTAAGTATCTTTATAGAAAAAGCTTCTGTTTCTTAGGGTGTATGATTGAGCTAATGACATAACCTAGTAAAACTCTGGATGATCTGCATTCCATTAGCATAAATTGCAAGAGCAGACTTTTCATAAATGATTACTGAGATTACATTCCTACTTTTCCGCTCTCAATCTTAAAAGAGTATTGGCCTTTCTTTTAGGATGTAGAAATTCAATAAAATGCTCAAGCTTTGTTATTCTTTTTCTTGTTTTCTTTGTTTATTTCTGAATATGCATGTTTAAATTCTTCTTTAAATGCAGCAAATGTAATGTAAGAAGGGGAATCAGTTGATGGCCACAATGGCTTCATTATGTAAAGAAATTTCTCTTTGTAAAGCCTTTTTGAGGTCGTATAAACTCCATTTTTTTCTCTAAGATCATTCTAAACTATTGTTTTCTTAAAATTATTGGTGTATTCATTCCTGTATATGGGTTGACTTTGCAGTTCTCTGAGGAATAAGATTAAAAGAACAAAGCCTAGCGAAAATGGGGTTTCAAATGGCTTAACCTCTAAGGGGTACTTTGCACGCTGCGACATCGCTAGCTCGATGCTAGTGATGCCGAGCGCGATAGTACCCACCCCCATTGCACATGCGATATCTTGTGATAGCTGCCGTAGCGAACATTATCGCTACGGCAGCTTCACACGCACTTACCTTCCCTGCGACGTCGCTCTGGCCGGCGACCCGCCTCCTTCCTAAGGGGGCGGGTCATGCGGCGTCACAGCGACGGCACACGGCAGGTGGCCAATAGAAGAGGAGGGGCGGAGATGAGTGGGACGTAAACATCCCGCCCACCTCCTTCCTTCCACATTGGCGGTGGAGGCAGGTAAGATGTTCCTCGCTCCTGCGGCTTCACACACAGCGATGTGTGCTGCCGCAGGAACGAGGAACAACATCGTATCTCCTATTGGTGCGACATTATGAAAATGTCCGACGCTACACAGTTCACCAATTTACAACGCTTTTGCGATCGTTTATCGGCGCATCTAGGCTTTACACGTTGCGACGTCGTTACCAGCGCCGGATGTGCGTCACTTTCGATTTGACCCCGACGAGATCGCAGTAGCGATGTCGCAACGTGCAAAGTACCTCTTAAGGACTGGGTGATTTTTCATTTTTGAGCTTTTTTTTTTCTCCCCTTATTCCAGGAGCCATAACCTTTTTATTTTTTTTGTCGAGTTGTACTTTTGAATGACATCATGTATTTTATCATACTATGTAACGGTAAGCAGGAGCAAAATAGAGAATAAATGGAGGTTTTGCTATTGTTTTTTGTTTTTATTTTTATTTACAGTGTTCACCTTACCATAAAAGGAACCAAGCAGTGTGACTTTTCAGGCTGGTACCATGACACAGATACCAAACATGTATAGTTTTTATCTTATTTTAGTGGTAAAAAAAATGTTAGAATTTTTTTTTTTTAAATTTCTTGCTTGTGTCACGAATAGAGTTGAGCGCGGTTCGTGGTTCAAGGTTCTCCAGTTCTAGGCTCGAGTGATTTTGGGCCCTGTTCTACATCGAACTAGAACTCGAGCTTTTTGCAAAAGCTCGATAGTTCTAGAAACGTTCGAGAACGGTTCTAGCAGCAAAAAACCAGCTAATTCCTAGCTTGGTTTCCGCTGTAATAGTGTAAGTCACTCTGTGAATCACACTATTATGACATTTCAGTGTATAGTGTGCGTGAACAGCGCCTTCAGATCACTGCTGTTTCTATAATGGCCATTTTTTTTTTTTCCTTGTCTTCCTTCCCTAAGCGCGCGCGTGTAGTGGGGCGGGCCAGCATGTCAGCCAATCCCAGACACACACACAGCTAAGTGGACTTTTAGCCAGAGAAGCAACGGCATGTGTGATAGGATGTCCATGTTACATGTCCGTGCATTATAAACCGGACATTTTCCTCCAGGACGCCATTATCTCTTCTGCGTCTTTGGTGTCAGACATCACTGTCGCAGCTCCGTCCTTTGTACTATCGCTGATACAGCTGTATGCGCTCCATACACAGCGCTGGACAGCTTAGGGAGAGCACTTTCTAGCAGTCCTTTTAAGGGCTCAAACCGGCAGGGTCAGAGTTAAGGTGACAGGTCCTGAAAACAGCGACAGCGTCTGTGTAGCCAAGGTCAGGGATTTCCTCCCTGCATTTCCCTATTAGGAGGGAATAGAAAGGCAGGCTTCCATTCCTCTACCCAGAGCCCCACAATCCTGGCACTGTACCCTCCTGTCCTCTGCACACTCCAACTCATTATAACTAAGCCATTATACTAGCAAACACTCAGTGTACCTAGTGGCATCCTAAACGTGGCTATTGGACTTTGCTATAGTCACACTAGTGCAAAGACATTTGCAGAGCACGTCTGCCTGCATTGCACACTCCAACTCATTATAACTAAGCCATTATACTAGCAAACACTCAGTGTACCTAGTGGCATCCTAAACGTGGCTATTGGACTTTGCTATAGTCACACTAGTGCAAAGACATTTGCAGAGCACGTCTGCCTGCATTGCACACTCCAACTCATTATAACTAAGCCATTATACTAGCAAACACTCAGTGTACCTAGTGGCATCCTAAACGTGGCTATTGGACTTTGCTATAGTCACACTAGTGCAAAGACATTTGCAGAGCACGTCTGCCTGCATTGCACACTCCAACTCATTATAACTAAGCCATTATACTAGCAAACACTCAGTGTACCTAGTGGCCTCCTAAACGTGGCTATTGGAAATTTGTCTAGTCACACTAGTGCAAAGACATTTGCAGAGCACGTCTGCCTGCATTGCACACTCCAACTCATTATAACTAAGCCATTATACTAGCAAACACTCAGTGTACCTAGTGGCATCCTAAACGTGGCTATTGGACTTTTCTATAGTCCCACTAGTGCAAAGACATTTGCAGAGCACTTCTGCCTGCATTGCACACTCCAACTCATTATAACTAAGCCATTATACTAGCAAACACTCAGTGTACCTAGTGGCATCCTAAACGTGGCTATTGGACTTTGCTATAGTCACACTAGTGCAAAGACATTTGCAGAGCACGTCTGCCTGCATTGCACACTCCAACTCATTATAACTAAGCCATTATACTAGCAAACACTCAGTGTACCTAGTGGCATCCTAAACGTGGCTATTGGACTTTGCTATAGTCACACTAGTGCAAAGACATTTGCAGAGCACGTCTGCCTGCATTGCACACTCCAACTCATTATAACTAAGCCATTATACTAGCAAACACTCAGTGTACCTAGTGGCATCCTAAACGTGGCTATTGGACTTTGCTATAGTCACACTAGTGCAAAGACATTTGCAGAGCACGTCTGCCTGCATTGCACACTCCAACTCATTATAACTAAGCCATTATACTAGCAAACACTCAGTGTACCTAGTGGCATCCTAAACGTGGCTATTGGACTTTGCTATAGTCACACTAGTGCAAAGACATTTGCAGAGCACGTCTGCCTGCATTGCACACTCCAACTCATTATAACTAAGCCATTATACTAGCAAACACTCAGTGTACCTAGTGGCATCCTAAACGTGGCTATTGGACTTTGCTATAGTCACATTAGTGCAAAGACATTTGCAGAGCACGTCTGCCTGCATTGCACACTCCAACTCATTATAACTAAGCCATTATACTAGCAAACACTCAGTGTACCTAGTGGCATCCTAAACGTGGCTATTGGACTTTGCTATAGTCCCACTAGTGCAAAGACATTTGCAGAGCACGTCTGCCTGCATTGCACACTCCAACTCATTATAACTAAGCCATTATACTAGCAAACACTCAGTGTACCTAGTGGCATCCTAAACGTGGCTATTGGACTTTGCTATAGTCACACTAGTGCAAAGACATTTGCAGAGCACGTCTGCCTGCATTGCACACTCCAACTCATTATAACTAAGCCATTATACTAGCAAACACTCAGTGTACCTAGTGGCATCCTAAACGTGGCTATTGGACTTTGCTATAGTCACACTAGTGCAAAGACATTTGCAGAGCACGTCTGCCTGCATTGCACACTCCAACTCATTATAACTAAGCCATTATACTAGCAAACACTCAGTGTACCTAGTGGCATCCTAAACGTGGCTATTGGACTTTGCTATAGTCACACTAGTGCAAAGACATTTGCAGAGCACGTCTGCCTGCATTGCACACTCCAACTCATTATAACTAAGCCATTATACTAGCAAACACTCAGTGTACCTAGTGGCATCCTAAACGTGGCTATTGGACTTTGCTATAGTCACACTAGTGCAAAGACATTTGCAGAGCGCGTCTGCCTGCATTGCACACTCCAACTCATTATAACTAAGCCATTATACTAGCAAACACTCAGTGTACCTAGTGGCATCCTAAACGTGGCTATTGGACTTTGCTATAGTCACACTAGTGCAAAGACATTTGCAGAGCACGTCTGCCTGCATTGCACACTCCAACTCATTATAACTAAGCCATTATACTAGCAAACACTCAGTGTACCTAGTGGCATCCTAAACGGGGCTATTGGACTTTGCTATAGTCACTAGAGTTGAGCGCGGTTCGTGGTTCGTGGTTCTCCAGTTCTAGGCTCGAGTGATTTTGGGGCATGTTCTAGATCGAACTAGAACTCGAGCTTTTTGCAAAAGCTCGATAGTTCTAGAAACGTTCGAGAACGGTTCTAGCAGCCAAAAAAAAGCTAAATCATAGCTTGGTTTCTGCTGTAATAGTGTAAGTCACTCTGTGAATCAAACTATTATCACATTTCAGTGTATAGTGTGCGTGAACAGCGCCTTCAGATCACTGCTGTTTCTATAATGGCGATCGCCATTTTTTTTTTTTTTTTCTTGTCTTCCTTCCCTAAGCGCGCGCGTCTTGTGGGGCGGGCCAGCATGTCAGCCAATCACAGACACACACACAGCTAAGTGGACTTTGAGCCAGAGAAGCAACGGCATGTGTGATAGGATCTGCATGTCACATGTCCCTGCATTATAAAACCGGACATTTTCTTCACGGACGCCATTATCTGCCTTCTGCGTCTTTGGTGTCAGACATCACTGTCGCAGCTCCGTCTTGAGTCCTATCGCTGATACAGCTGTATGCGCTGCATACACAGCGTTAGACAGCATAGGGAGAGCACTTTATAGCAGTCCTTTTAAGGGCTCAAACCGGCAGGGTCAGAGTTAAGGTGACAGGTCCTGAAAACAGCGCCAGCGTCTGTGCAGCCAAGGTCAGGGATTTCCTCCCTGCATTTCACCATTAGGAGGGAATAGAAAGGCAGGCTTCCATTCCTCTACCCAGAGCACCACAATCCTGCCACTGTACCCTCTTGTCCTCTGCTCACTCCAACTCATAACTAAGCCATTATACTAGCAAACACTCAGTGTACCTAGTGGCATCCTATCTGTGGCTATTGGACTTTGCTATAGTCCCACTAGTGCAAAGACATTTGCAGAGCACGTCTGCCTGCATTGCACACTACAACTAATTATAACTAAGCCATTATACTAGCAAACACTCAGTGTACCTAGTGGCATCCTATACGTGGCTATTGGACTTTGCTATAGTCCCACTAGTGCCAAGACATTTGCAGAGTGCATCTGCCTGCGTTGCACACTCCAACTAATTATAACTAAGCCATTATACTAGCAAACACTTAGTGTACCTAGTGGCATCCTATACGTGGCTATTGGACTTTGCTATAGTCCCACTAGTGCCAAGACATTTGCAGAGCGCATCTGCCTGCGTTGCACACTCCAACTAATTATAACTAAGCCATTATACTAGCACACACTCAGTGTACCTAGTGGCATCCTATACGTGGCTATTGGACTTTGCTATAGTCCCACTAGTGCCAAGACATTTGCAGAGCGCATCTGCCTGCGTTGCACACTCCAACTAATTATAACTAAGCCATTATACTAGCAAACACTTAGTGTACCTAGTGGCATCCTATACGTGGCTATTGGACTTTGCTATAGTCCCACTAGTGCCAAGACATTTGCAGAGCGCATCTGCCTGCGTTGCACACTCCAACTAATTATAACTAAGCCATTATACTAGCAAACACTTAGTGTACCTAGTGGCATCCTATACGTGGCTATTGGACTTTGCTATAGTCCCACTAGTGCCAAGACATTTGCAGAGCGCATCTGCCTGCGTTGCACACTCCAACTAATTATAACTAAGCCATTATACTAGCACACACTCAGTGTACCTAGTGGCATCCTATACGTGGCTATTGGACTTTGCTATAGTCCCACTAGTGCCAAGACATTTACAGAGCGCATCTGCCTGCGTTGCACACTCCAACTAATTATAACTAAGCCATTATACTAGCAAACACTCAGTGTACCTAGTGGCATCCTATACGTGGCTATTGGACTTTGCTATAGTCCCACTAGTGCCAAGACATTTGCAGAGCGCATCTGCCTGCGTTGCACACTCCAACTAATTATAACTAAGCCATTATACTAGCAAACACTTAGTGTACCTAGTGGCATCCTATACGTGGCTATTGGACTTTGCTTTAGTCCCACTAGTGCCAAGACATTTGCAGAACGCATCTGCCTGCGTTGCACACTCCAACTAATTATAACTAAGCCATTATACTAGCACACACTCAGTGTACCTAGTGGCATCCTATACGTGGCTATTGGACTTTGCTATAGTCCCACTAGTGCCAAGACATTTGCAGAGCGCATCTGCCTGCGTTGCACACTCCAACTAATTATAACTAAGCCATTATACTAGCAAACACTTAGTGTACCTAGTGGCATCCTATACGTGGCTATTGGACTTTGCTATAGTCCCACTAGTGCCAAGACATTTGCAGAGCGCATCTGCCTGCATTGCACACTCCAACTAATTATAACTAAGCCATTATACTAGCACACACTCAGTGTACCTAGTGGCATCCTATACGTGGCTATTGGACTTTGCTATAGTCCCACTAGTGCCAAGACATTTGCAGAGCGCATCTGCCTGCGTTGCACACTCCAACTAATTATAACTAAGCCATTATACTAGCACACACTCAGTGTACCTAGTGGCATCCTATACGTGGCTATTGGACTTTGCTATAGTCCCACTAGTGCCAAGACATTTGCAGAGCGCATCTGCCTGCGTTGCACACTCCAACTAATTATAACTAAGCCATTATACTAGCAAACACTTAGTGTACCTAGTGGCATTCTATACGTGGCTATAGGACTTTGCTTTAGTCCCACTAGTGCCAAGACATTTGCAGAACGCATCTGCCTGCGTTGCACACTCCAACTAATTATAACTAAGCCATTATACTAGCACACACTTAGTGTACCTAGTGGCATCCTATACGTGGCTATTGGACTTTGCTATAGTCCCACTAGTGCCAAGACATTTGCAGAGCGCATCTGCCTGCGTTGCACACTCCAACTAATTATAACTAAGCCATTATACTAGCACACACTCAGTGTACCTAGTGGCATCCTATACGTGGCTATTGGACTTTGCTATAGTCCCACTAGTGCCAAGACATTTGCAGAGCGCATCTGCCTGCGTTGCACACTCCAACTAATTATAACTAAGCCATTATACTAGCAAACACTTAGTGTACCTAGTGGCATCCTATACGTGGCTATTGGACTTTGCTATAGTCCCACTAGTGCCAAGACATTTGCAGAGCGCATCTGCCTGCGTTGCACACTCCAACTAATTATAACTAAGCCATTATACTAGCACACACTCAGTGTACCTAGTGGCATCCTAAACGTGGCTATTGGACTTTGCTATAGTCACACTAGTGCAAAGACATTTGCAGAGCACGTCTGCCTGCATTGCACACTCCAACTCATTATAACTAAGCCATTATACTAGCAAACACTCAGTGTACCTAGTGGCATCCTAAACGGGGCTATTGGACTTTGCTATAGTCACTAGAGTTGAGCGCGGTTCGTGGTTCGTGGTTCTCCAGTTCTAGGCTCGAGTGATTTTGGGGCATGTTCTAGATCGAACTAGAACTCGAGCTTTTTGCAAAAGCTCGATAGTTCTAGAAACGTTCGAGAACGGTTCTAGCAGCCAAAAAAAAGCTAAATCATAGCTTGGTTTCTGCTGTAATAGTGTAAGTCACTCTGTGAATCAAACTATTATCACATTTCAGTGTATAGTGTGCGTGAACAGCGCCTTCAGATCACTGCTGTTTCTATAATGGCGATCGCCATTTTTTTTTTTTTTTCTTGTCTTCCTTCCCTAAGCGCGCGCGTCTTGTGGGGCGGGCCAGCATGTCAGCCAATCACAGACACACACACAGCTAAGTGGACTTTGAGCCAGAGAAGCAACGGCATGTGTGATAGGATCTGCATGTCACATGTCCCTGCATTATAAAACCGGACATTTTCTTCACGGACGCCATTATCTGCCTTCTGCGTCTTTGGTGTCAGACATCACTGTCGCAGCTCCGTCTTGAGTCCTATCGCTGATACAGCTGTATGCGCTGCATACACAGCGTTAGACAGCATAGGGAGAGCACTTTATAGCAGTCCTTTTAAGGGCTCAAACCGGCAGGGTCAGAGTTAAGGTGACAGGTCCTGAAAACAGCGCCAGCGTCTGTGCAGCCAAGGTCAGGGATTTCCTCCCTGCATTTCACCATTAGGAGGGAATAGAAAGGCAGGCTTCCATTCCTCTACCCAGAGCACCACAATCCTGCCACTGTACCCTCTTGTCCTCTGCTCACTCCAACTCATAACTAAGCCATTATACTAGCAAACACTCAGTGTACCTAGTGGCATCCTATCTGTGGCTATTGGACTTTGCTATAGTCCCACTAGTGCAAAGACATTTGCAGAGCACGTCTGCCTGCATTGCACACTCCAACTAATTATAACTAAGCCATTATACTAGCAAACACTCAGTGTACCTAGTGGCATCCTATACGTGGCTATTGGACTTTGCTATAGTCCCACTAGTGCCAAGACATTTGCAGAGTGCATCTGCCTGCGTTGCACACTCCAACTAATTATAACTAAGCCATTATACTAGCAAACACTTAGTGTACCTAGTGGCATCCTATACGTGGCTATTGGACTTTGCTATAGTCCCACTAGTGCCAAGACATTTGCAGAGCGCATCTGCCTGCGTTGCACACTCCAACTAATTATAACTAAGCCATTATACTAGCACACACTCAGTGTACCTAGTGGCATCCTATACGTGGCTATTGGACTTTGCTATAGTCCCACTAGTGCCAAGACATTTGCAGAGCGCATCTGCCTGCGTTGCACACTCCAACTAATTATAACTAAGCCATTATACTAGCAAACACTTAGTGTACCTAGTGGCATCCTATACGTGGCTATTGGACTTTGCTATAGTCCCACTAGTGCCAAGACATTTGCAGAGCGCATCTGCCTGCGTTGCACACTCCAACTAATTATAACTAAGCCATTATACTAGCACACACTCAGTGTACCTAACGTGTGCATCCTATACCGTGGCTATTGGACTTTGCTATAGTCCCACTAGTGCCAAGACATTTACAGAGCGCATCTGCCTGCGTTGCACACTCCAACTAATTATAACTAAGCCATTATACTAGCAAACACTCAGTGTACCTAGTGGCATCCTATACGTGGCTATTGACTTTGCTATAGTCCCACTAGTGCCAAGACATTTGCAGAGCGCATCTGCCTGCGTTGCACACTCCAACTAATTATAACTAAGCCATTATACTAGCAAACACTTAGTGTACCTAGGTGGCATCCTATACGTGGCTATTGGACTTTGCTTTAGTCCCCACTAGTGCCAAGACATTTGCAGAACGCATCTGCCTGCGTTGCACCACTCCAACTAATTATAAACTAAGCCCATTATACTAGCACCACACTCAGTGTACCTAGTGGCATCCTATACGTGGCTATTGGACTTTGCTATAGTCCCACTAGTGCCAAGACATTTGCAGAGCGCATCTGCCTGCGTTGCACACTCCAACTAATTATAACTAAGCCATTATACTAGCAAACACTTAGTGTACCTAGTGGCATCCTATACGTGGCTATTGGACTTTGCTATAGTCCCACTAGTGCCAAGACATTTGCAGAGCGCATCTGCCTGCATTGCACACTCCAACTAATTATAACTAAGCCATCTATACTAGCACACACTCAGTGTACCTAGTGGCATCCTATACGTGGCTATTGGACTTTGCTATACTAGTGCCAAGACATTTGCAGAGCGCATCTGCCTGCGTTGCACACTCCAACTAATTATAACTAAGCCATTATACTAGCACACACTCAGTGTACCTAGTGGCATCCTATACGTGGCTATTGGACTTTGCTATAGTCCCACTAGTGCCAAGACATTTGCAGAGCGCATCTGCCTGCGTTGCACACTCCAACTAATTATAACTAAGCCATTATACTAGCAAACACTTAGTGTACCTAGTGGCATCCTATACGTGGCTATAGGACTTTGCTTTAGTCCCACTAGTGCCAAGACATTTGCAGAACGCATCTGCCTGCGTTGCACACTCCAACTAATTATAACTAAGCCATTATACTAGCACACACTTAGTGTACCTAGTGGCATCCTATACGTGGCTATTGGACTTTGCTATAGTCCCACTAGTGCCAAGACATTTGCAGAGCGCATCTGCCTGCGTTGCACACTCCAACTAATTATAACTAAGCCATTATACTAGCACACACTCAGTGTACCTAGTGGCATCCTATACGTGGCTATTGGACTTTGCTATAGTCCCACTAGTGCCAAGACATTTGCAGAGCGCATCTGCCTGCGTTGCACACTCCAACTAATTATAACTAAGCCATTATACTAGCAAACACTTAGTGTACCTAGTGGCATCCTATACGTGGCTATTGGACTTTGCTATAGTCCCACTAGTGCCAAGACATTTGCAGAGCGCATCTGCCTGCGTTGCACACTCCAACTAATTATAACTAAGCCATTATACTAGCACACACTCAGTGTACCTAGTGGCATCCTATACGTGGCTATTGGACTTTGCTATAGTCCCACTAGTGCCAAGACATTTGCAGAGCGCATCTGCCTGCGTTGCACACTCCAACTAATTATAACTAAGCCATTATACTAGCAAACACTTAGTGTACCTAGTGGCATCCTATACGTGGCTATTGGACTTTGCTTTAGTCCCACTAGTGCCAAGACATTTGCAGAACGCATCTGCCTGCGTTGCACACTCCAACTAATTATAACTAAGCCATTATACTAGCACACACTCAGTGTACCTAGTGGCATCCTATACGTGGCTATTGGACTTTGCTATAGTCCCACTAGTGCCAAGACATTTGCAGAGCGCATCTGCCTGCGTTGCACACTCCAACTAATTATAACTAAGCCATTATACTAGCAAACACTTAGTGTACCTAGTGGCATCCTATACGTGGCTATTGGACTTTGCTATAGTCCCACTAGTGCCAAGACATTTGCAGAGCGCATCTGCCTGCGTTGCACACTCCAACTAATTATAACTAAGCCATTATACTAGCAAACACTTAGTGTACCTAGTGGCATCCTATACGTGGCTATTGGACTTTGCTTTAGTCCCACTAGTGCCAAGACATTTGCAGAACGCATCTGCCTGCGTTGCACACTCCAACTAATTATAACTAAGCCATTATACTAGCACACACTCAGTGTACCTAGTGGCATCCTATACGTGGCTATTGGACTTTGCTATAGTCCCACTAGTGCCAAGACATTTGCAGAGCGCATCTGCCTGCGTTGCACACTCCAACTAATTATAACTAAGCCATTATACTAGCAAACACTTAGTGTACCTAGTGGCATCCTATACGTGGCTATTGGACTTTGCTTTAGTCCCACTAGTGCCAAGACATTTGCAGCACGTCTGCCTGCGTTGCACACTCCAACTAATTATAACTAAGTTACATTGTCAGGGATATTTATTCTTTATTATTCTGCTGTTAATAAAGCTAGACCACCACTGCAATCTTCACCACCTCTCAATTTTTACTACCACATTTTCAGTCCACAATCTTGTCGCAATCAACATGAGTGGCAAAATGACAGATGCTGATGGAAAGGGGAAGAGGCGTGGTGGAAAAGGCAAAAAAGGTTTTGTCAGTGGGGAAGGTGGCAAAGCTCCATTATCATCTGCTGCAGATAGACCATCTACTAGCAAAAGTAAGATGTCTACTACTTATTGTGGACAATCCGATGTGCTCCCTTTTTTACGGACACGAACAAGAGGAACAAAGGTAGATGATGGGCAAAAAAGGAAAATGCTTGAATGGATCTCAAGTGGTCCAACAAGTGCCCTCTCAGCCACTTCAAGTACCGCATCCAAAAAACACCAGTCCTCTGAGTTGTCATCCCAATCACACTTGATTTCTCCCAGCTCTGAAGTCTCCATCAGCCCTGCACAGTATGGTGGAACTGAGATGGCTGAGTCTGCAGAGCTGTTCAGTCACACTATAGCCTGGGAATCAGAGGTCTGCTCCCAAGCTACAGTGAGTACAGAACAGGAAATGGTCTGCAGTGATGCCCAGAACCTTTGTGACTCTGATTCAGGCCGTGAGGACCAAGTTTCTGAGCATAATGTTGACCCTTTGTCACAAACTGTAACACCTGTGGTTATAGACAATGAGGAACATACTGATGAAGATGAGACGCAGATACCCGATTGGGATGACAACTTAAATATTCGGTCAGGGCAAGAAGAGGCTCGGTCTGAGGGGGAGGGGAGTGCAAACACAACAATTGATGATGACGTTCTAGATCCCACCTACTGTCAACCCCCAGTCAGGCACTCGAGGAGGTCAACAGAGGCATTGGAGGAGGATGCAACCGACGACGAAGTTACCTTGCGCCTTCCTGGACAGAGTCGGAGCACTGGTAGCACGTCTACAACTGCATCCTCAGCCACCACTCTGCCTATGAGCATTATTCGGGGTGGATCAACAGGTCGCATGGCCTCTAAGCCTTGCCTAGCCTGGTCCTTTTTTCACATCGAAAAAGATCGCCCAACTCATGTGATATGTAACATTTGTCATGATTCTGTTAGTAGAGGTCAAAACCTCAGCAGTTTGACAACTTCTTCCATGAATCGTCACATGACTAAATATCATAAGTCCCGGTGGGAAGCTCACCGTGCTGCAATGCGGCCTAGCGGAGCGAACCATCCACCGCCCACCCCTTCCAGTGCATCCGCACGCTCTTCATCTTCTAGGACTGTGGGGACAGCTGTCACACCTGTTTTTCCACGCAAAACTTCCACCACTGTAACCGCAACAGGCAGTTTGCTTGTAAGGTCGTCAGTTGGTTTGGAAGGGGAAACAAGTGAGTGTGTACAGCTCTCTCTGACATCGATAGCACCAACGTTGGATGAAGGCAACATCATGTCTCCGCCTGCACTTTCCTCACAAAACTGCATTTTTCCAGGGACACCCTACTCAACACCGTCTACACACAGCAGCCAGATCTCTGTCCCTCAGATGTGGTCAAATAAAAGGCCACTTCCTCCGACCCATGACAAAGCTAAGAGGTTGACTCTATCCCTCTGTAAGCTGTTGGCTACCGAAATGCTGCCTTTCCGCCTAGTGGACACACAGGATTTTAGAGACCTTATGTCTGTCGCTGTGCCCCAGTACCAGATGCCTAGTCGCCACTACTTCTCTAAGAAAGGTGTGCCCGCGCTACACCAGCATGTCGCACACAACATCACCGCTTCCTTGAGAAACTCTGTGTGTGAACGGGTGCATTTCACCACCGATACTTGGACCAGTAAGCATGGACAGGGACGTTACATGTCGCTGACTGGGCACTGGGTAACTATGGTGATAGATGGTGAAGGGTCTGCTGCACAAGTCTTGCCGTCCCCACGACTTGTGTGTCAATCCTCTGTCTGTCCAAGTTCCGCCACTGCTTCTGCATCCTCCACCTCATCTGGGTCCTCCACCTCCGCCCCAAGCCTGCCTGGTCAGGCCACCAGCGTTCTCACTGCGCAGAAGGAATCACACACCCCTCATTACTATGCTGGCAGCAGAGCGCAACGGCATCAGGCGGTCTTTAGCTTGACATGTCTTGGTAATAAGAGTCACACAGCTGAGGAGTTGTGGTCAGCTCTGCGGTCCGAGTTTAATAAATGGTTGTCTCCACTCAACCTGCAGCCTGGTAAGGCCGTGTGCGACAATGCTGCAAACCTGGGTGCGGCCCTTCGCCTGGGCAAGGTGACACACGTACCTTGTATGGCTCACGTGTTGAACCTTGTCGTGCAGCAATTTTTAACACACTATCCCGGCCTAGATGGCCTTCTGAACAGGGCACGAAAACTGTCTGCTCACTTCCGCCGTTCAAGCGCCGCAGCTGAGCGACTTGCATCGCTCCAGAAGTCTTTCGGCCTGCCGGTTCATCGCCTGAAATGCGATGTGGCGACACGCTGGAATTCAACTCTCCACATGTTACAGCGACTGTGGCAGCACCGCAGAGCCCTGGTGCAATACGTCATGACGTATAGCCTGGGCCAACGAGATGCAGAGGTGGGGCAGATCACCCTGATGGAGTGGTCTCAGATCAAGGACCTATGCACCCTTCTGCACAGTTTCGACATGGCGACGAATATGTTTAGCGCTGACAATGCCATTATCAGCATGACGATTCCAGTCATTTACATGCTGGAGCACACGCTAAACACTATTCGGAGTCAGGGGGTGGGACAACATGAAGGGGAGGAACTACAGGAGGATTCATATGCGCAAGGGTCAACAACATCACCAAGGTCCAGACGTTCATCATCACCAACGCAGCAGGCATGGGACCAAGGGGGACAGGGATCGACAAGGGCGCATAGTAGCAGGCGAAATGTTGAGCAAGGTGCAGGAGAACATGAAGAAATGGAGGACGAACTGTCCATGGACATGGAAGACTCAGCGGATGAGGGAGACCTTGGTCAAATTTCAGTTGAAAGAGGTTGGGGTCAGATGTCAGAGGAAGAAAGAACGGGTAGCACCTCTATGCCACAAACACAGCGTGGACTTGGTCCGCATGGCTGCGCAAGACACATGAGTGCCTTTTTGTTGCACTACCTCCAACATGACAGTCGTATTGTCAAAATTAGAAGTGATGATGACTACTGGATTGCCACACTATTAGATCCCCGGTACAAGTCCAAATTTTGTGACATAATTCCAGCCATAGAAAGGGACGCACGTATGCAGGAGTATCAGCAGAAGCTGTTACTAGATCTTAGCTCGGCTTTTCCACCAAACAACCGTGCAGGTGCAGGGAGTGAATCTCCCAGTTGTAACTTGACAAACATGGGACGGTCTCGTCATCTTCAACAGTCTACCCGTACCAGTAGGACCGTATCTGGTGCCGGTAACAGCAATTTTATGGAATCTTTTCATAATTTTTTTAGACCCTCTTTTGCAAGGCCACCAGAGACAACAAGTCTGACACATAGTCAACGGCTGGAGAGGATGATACAGGAGTATCTCCAAATGAACATCGATGCCATGACTGTGCAACTGGAGCCTTGCTCCTTTTGGGCTTCAAACCTAGAAAAATGGCCAGAGCTCGCAACTTACGCCTTGGAGATTTTGTCGTGTCCAGCTGCCAGCGTTGTCTCTGAACGTGTATTCAGTGCTGCTGGGTGTGTGCTGACAGATAAGCGCACGCGTCTGTCCAGTGACAATGTGGACAGACTGACGTTCATCAAAATGAACAAGTCATGGATCCAGAAGGAATTTACTACCCCTGTGTCATCCTGGGGAGAGTAAATGCTTGTTGATTTGGAATGTGCTTGATGCAAATCAAAACATCCTGTTTGCAACTAGGGCACAAGTGCTGCCACTGAATGGGTGGGTGTGTGGGGCCCAATTTTTGGAAAAAAAGGGAGACTCCGCTTGGAGTAACCCTTGCTTACATTGTTTTTAAAAGAAGCCAAGATGAACAGAGCTGGGATCAGGAAAGACTTTGCTACCTACCCCGGTGTCATCCTGGGGACGGATAAGAATGACGTATTTTTGAATGTGCTTGATGCAAATCTAGCTGTGAAGTGTACAACTGGGGCACAACTGCTGCCACTAAATGGGTGGGTGTGTGGGGCCCAATTTTTGGAAAAAAAGGGAGACTCCGCTTGGAGTAACCCTTGCTTGCTGTGTTTTTAAAAGAAGCCAAGATGAACAGAGCTGGGATCAGGAAAGACTTTGCTACCTACTCCGGTGTCATCCTGGGGACGGATAAGAATGACGTATTTTTGAATGTGCTTGATGCAAATCTAGCTGTGAAGTGTACAACTGGGGCACAACTGCTGCCACTGAATGGGTGGGTGTGTGGGGCCCAATTTTTGGAAAAAAAGGGAGACTCCGCTTGGAGTAACCCTTGCTTGATGTGTTTTTAAAAGAAGCCAAGATGAACAGAGCTGGGATCAGGAAAGACTTTGCTACCTACCCCGGTGTCATCCTGGGGACGGATAAGAATGGCGTATTTTTTAATGTGCTTGATGCAAATGTAGCTGTGAAGTGTACAACTAGGGCACAACTGCTGCCACTGAAGGGGTGGGTGTGTGTGGGGCCCAATTTTTGGAAAAAAGGGAGACTCCGCTTGGAGTAACCCTTGCTTACATTGTTTTTAAAAGAAGCCAAGATGAACAAGTCATGGGTCAGCAAAGACTTTGCTACCTACCCCGGTGTCATCCTGGGGATGGATAAGAATGGCGTATTTTTGAATGTGCTTGATGCAAATGTAGCTGTGAAGTGTACAACTAGGGCACAACTGCTGCCACTGAAGGGGTGGGTGTGTATGGGGCCCAATTTTTGGAAAAAAGGGAGACTCCGCTTGGAGTAACCCTTGCTTGATGTGTTTTTAAAAGAAGCCAAGATGAACAGAGCTGGGATCAGGAAAGACTTTGCTACCTACCCCGGTGTCATCCTGGGGACGGATAAGAATGACGTATTTTTGAATGTGCTTGATGAAAATCTAGCTGTGAAGTGTACAACTGGGGCACAACTGCTGCCACTGAAGGGGTGGGTGTGTGTGGTGCCCAATTTTTGGAAAAAAGGGAGACTCCGCTTGGAGTAACCCTTGCTTACATTGTTTTTAAAAGAAGCCAAGATGAACAAGTCATGGGTCAGCAAAGACTTTGCTACCTACCCCGGTGTCATCCTGGGGATGGATAAGAATGGCGTATTTTTGAATGTGCTTGATGCAAATGTAGCTGTGAAGTGTACAACTAGGGCACAACTGCTGCCACTGAAGGGGTGGGTGTGTGTGGGGCACAATTTTTGGAAAAAAGGGAGACTCCGCTTGGAGTAACCCTTGCTTGCTGTGTTTTTAAAAGAAGCCAAGATGAACAGAGCTGGGATCAGGAAAGACTTTGCTACCTACCCCGGTGTCATCCTGGGGACGGATAAGAATGACGTATTTTTGAATGTGCTTGATGCAAATCTAGCTGTGAAGTGTACAACTGGGGCACAACTGCTGCCACTGAATGGGTGAATGTGTGGGGCCCAATTTTTGGAAAAAAAAGGGAGACTCCGCTTGGAGTAACCCTTGCTTGCTGTGTTTTAAAAGAAGCCAAGATGAACAGAGCTGGGATCAGGAAAGACTTTGCTACCTACCCCGGTGTCATCCTGGGGACGGATAAGAATGACGTATTTTTGAATGTGCTTGATGCAAATCTAGCTGTTAAGTGTACAACTGGGGCACAACTGCTGCCACTGAATGGGTGGGTGTGTGGGGCCCAATTTTTGGAAAAAAAGGGAGACTCCGCTTGGAGTAACCCTTGCTTGATGTGTTTTTAAAAGAAGCCAAGATGAACAGAGCTGGGATCAGGAAAGACTTTGCTACCTACCCCGGTGTCATCCTGGGGACGGATAAGAATGGCGTATTTTTGAATGTGCTTGATGCAAATGTAGCTGTGAAGTGTACAACTAGGGCACAACTGCTGCCACTGAAGGGGTGGGTGTGTGTGGGGCCCAATTTTTGGAAAAAAGGGAGACTCCGCTTGGAGTAACCCTTGCTTACATTGTTTTTAAAAGAAGCCAAGATGAACAAGTCATGGGTCAGCAAAGACTTTGCTACCTACCCCGGTGTCATCCTGGGGATGGATAAGAATGGCGTATTTTTGAATGTGCTTGATGCAAATGTAGCTGTGAAGTGTACAACTAGGGCACAACTGCTGCCACTGAAGGGGTGGGTGTGTGTGGGGCCCAATTTTTGGAAAAAAGGGAGACTCCGCTTGGAGTAACCCTTGCTTGATGTGTTTTTAAAAGAAGCCAAGATGAACAGAGCTGGGATCAGGAAAGACTTTGCTACCTACCCCGGTGTCATCCTGGGGACGGATAAGAATGACGTATTTTTGAATGTGCTTGATGCAAATCTAGCTGTGAAGTGTACAACTAGGGCACAACTGCTGCCACTGAAGGGGTGGGTGTGTGTGGGGCCCAATTTTTGGAAAAAAGGGAGACTCCGCTTGGAGTAACCCTTGCTTGCTGTGTTTTTAAAAGAAGCCAAGATGAACAGAGCTGGGATCAGGAAAGACTTTGCTACCTACCCCGGTGTCATCCTGGGGACGGATAAGAATGGCGTATTTTTGAATGTGCTTGATGCAAATGTAGCTGTGAAGTGTACAACTAGGGCACAACTGCTGCCACTGAAGGGGTGGGTGTGTGTGGGGCCCAATTTTTGGAAAAAAGGGAGACTCCGCTTGGAGTAACCCTTGCTTACATTGTTTTTAAAAGAAGCCAAGATGAACAAGTCATGGGTCAGCAAAGACTTTGCTACCTACCCCGGTGTCATCCTGGGGATGGATAAGAATGGCGTATTTTTGAATGTGCTTGATGCAAATGTAGCTGTGAAGTGTACAACTAGGGCACAACTGCTGCCACTGAAGGGGTGGGTGTGTGTGGGGCCCAATTTTTGGAAAAAAGGGAGACTCCGCTTGGAGTAACCCTTGCTTGATGTGTTTTTAAAAGAAGCCAAGATGAACAGAGCTGGGATCAGGAAAGACTTTGCTACCTACCCCGGTGTCATCCTGGGGATGGATAAGAATGACGTATTTTTGAATGTGCTTGATGCAAATCTAGCTGTGAAGTGTACAACTGGGGCACAACTGCTGCCACTGAATGGGTGGGTGTGTGGGGCCCAATTTTTGGAAAAAAAGGGAGACTCCGCTTGGAGTAACCCTTGCTTGATGTGTTTTTAAAAGAAGCCAAGATGAACAGAGCTGGGATCAGGAAAGACTTTGCTACCTACCCCGGTGTCATCCTGGGGACGGATAAGAATGGCGTATTTTTGAATGTGCTTGATGCAAATGTAGCTGTGAAGTGTACAACTAGGGCACAACTGCTGCCACTGAAGGGGTGGGTGTGTGTGGGGCCCAATTTTTGGAAAAAAGGGAGACTCCGCTTGGAGTAACCCTTGATTGCTGTGTTTTTTATAAATGATCCAAGCTGCACAGAGCTGGGATCAGGAAAGACTTAGCTACCTACCCTGGTGTCATCCTGGGGACGGTTAATTATGGCGTATTTTTGAATGTGCTTGATGCAAATCTAGCTGTGAAGTGTGCAACTGGGGCACAAGTGCTACCACTGAAGGGGTGGGTGTGTGTGTGGCCCAATTTTTGGAAAAAAGGGAGACTCCGCTTGGAGTCACCTTGCGGTGTTTTACATGATTTTAGAAGGGCGTGCCATGCCTATATCTGTGTGTCCTCCTCTTTTTCCTTGTCCAGCTGTTTTGTTTTCGCATGAGTATATGTCCTTGTCACTTTCCAATGTGTTTGAGTTGTTTGTCACCTTTAGGACACCTTTGAGGGTGTTTTCTAGGTGTTTTTCTGTGTTTGTGATTGCCTGCCATTGTTTCCTATGCAGTTCGAGTTCGGTTCGTCGAACGTTCGACGAACCGAACTCGAACGGGAGGTCCGTTTGGCGAACCAACCTCGAGCCGAACCGCGACCGGTTCGCTCATCTCTAATAGTCACACTAGTGCAAAGACATTTGCAGAGCACGTCTGCCTGCATTGCACACTCCAACTCATTATAACTAAGCCATTATACTAGCAAACACTCAGTGTACCTAGTGGCATCCTAAACGTGGCTATTGGACTTTGCTATAGTCACACTAGTGCAAAGACATTTGCAGAGCACGTTTGCCTGCATTGCACACTCCAACTCATTATAACTAAGCCATTATACTAGCAAACACTCAGTGTACCTAGTGGCATCCTAAACGTGGCTATTGGACTTTGCTATAGTCCCACTAGTGCAAAGACATTTGCAGAGCACGTCTGCCTGCATTGCACACTCCAACTCATGATAACTAAGCCATTATACTAGCAAACACTCAGTGTACCTAGTGGCATCCTAAACGTGGCTATTGGACTTTGCTATAGTCACACTAGTGCAAAGACATTTGCAGAGCACGTCTGCCTGCATTGCACACTCCAACTCATTATAACTAAGCCATTATACTAGCAAACACTCAGTGTACCTAGTGGCATCCTAAACGTGGCTATTGGACTTTGCTATAGTCACACTAGTGCAAAGACATTTGCAGAGCACGTCTGCCTGCATTGCACACTCCAACTCATTATAACTAAGCCATTATACTAGCAAACACTCAGTGTACCTAGTGGCATCCTAAACGTGGCTATTGGACTTTGCTATAGTCACACTAGTGCAAAGACATTTGCAGAGCACGTCTGCCTGCATTGCACACTCCAACTCATTATAACTAAGCCATTATACTAGCAAACACTCAGTGTACCTAGTGGCATCCTAAACGTGGCTATTGGACTTTGCTATAGTCACACTAGTGCAAAGACATTTGCAGAGCACGTCTGCCTGCATTGCACACTCCAACTCATTATAACTAAACCATTATACTAGCAAACACTCAGTGTACCTAGTGGCATCCTAAACGGGGCTATTGGACTTTGCTATAGTCACACTAGTGCAAAGACATTTGCAGAGCACGTCTGCCTGCATTGCACACTCCAACTCATTATAACTAAGCCATTATACTAGCAAACACTCAGTGTACCTAGTGGCATCCTAAACGTTACTATTGGACTTTGCTATAGTCCCACTAGTGCAAAGACATTTGCAGAGCACGTCTGCCTGCATTGCACACTCCAACTCATTATAACTAAACCATTATACTAGCAAACACTCAGTGTACCTAGTGGCATCCTAAACGGGGCTATTGGACTTTGCTATAGTCACACTAGTGCAAAGACATTTGCAGAGCACGTCTGCCTGCATTGCACACTCCAACTCATTATAACTAAGCCATTATACTAGCAAACACTCAGTGTACCTAGTGGCATCCTAAACGTGGCTATTGGACTTTGCTATAGTCACACTAGTGCAAAGACATTTGCAGAGCACGTCTGCCTGCATTGCACACTCCAACTCATTATAACTAAGCCATTATACTAGCAAACACTCAGTGTACCTAGTGGCATCCTAAACGGGGCTATTGGACTTTGCTATAGTCACACTAGTGCAAAGACATTTGCAGAGCACGTCTGCCTGCATTGCACACTCCAACTCATTATAACTAAGCCATTATACTAGCAATTTTTGCTGCCAGTTTAAGGGCCGTAGTTGCATTGTCAGGGATATTTATTCTTTATTATTCTGCTGTTAATAAAGCTAGACCACCACTGCAATCTACACCACCTCTCAATTTTTACTACCACATTTTCAGTCCACAATCTTGTCGCAATCAACATGAGTGGCAAAATGACAGATGCTGGTGGAAAGGGGAAGAGGCGTGGTGGAAAAGGCAAAAAAGGTTTTGTCCGTGGGGAAGGTGGCAAAGCTCTATTATCATCTGCTGAAGATAGACCATCTACCAGCAAAAGTAAGATGTCTACTACTTACCGTGGACAATCCGATGTGCTCCCTTTTTTACGGACACGAACAACAGGAACAAAGGTAGATGATGGGCAAAAAAGGAAAATGCTTGAATGGATCTCAAGTGGTCCAACAAGTGCCCTCTCAGCCACTTCAAGTACAGCATCCAAAAAACACCAGTCCTCTGAGTTGTCATCCCAATCAAACTTGATTTCCCCCAGCTCTGAAGTCTCCATCAGCCCTGCACAGTATGGTGGAACTGAGATGGCTGAGTCTGCAGAGCTGTTCAGTCACACTATAGCCTGGGAATCAGAGGTCTGCTCCCAAGCTACAGTGAGTACAGAACAGGAAATGGTCTGCAGTGATGCCCAGAACCTTTGTGATTTTGATTCAGGCCGTGAGGACCAAGTTTCGGAGCATAATGTTGACCCTTTGTCACAAACTGTAACACCTGTGGTTATAGACAATGAGGAACATACTGATGAAGATGAGACTCAGATACCCGATTGGGATGACAACTTAAATATTCGGTCAGGGCAAGAAGAGGCTCGGTCTGAGGGGGAGGGGAGTGCAAACACAACAATTGATGATGAAGTTCTAGATCCCACCTACTGTCAAACCACAGTCAGGCACTCGAGGAGGTCAACAGAGGTGGTGGAGGAGGATGCAACTGATGACGAAGTTACCTTGCGCCTTCCTGGACAGAGTCGGAGTACTGGTAGCACGTCTACAACTGCATCCTCAGCCACCACTCTGCCTCTGAGCATTATTCGGGGTGGATCAACAGGTCGCATGGCCTCTAAGCCTTGCCTAGCCTTGTCCTTTTTTGACATAGAAAAAGATCGCCCAAATTATGTGATCTGTAAAATTTGTCATGGTTCTCTTAGTAGAGGTCAAAACCTAGGCAGTTTGACAACTTCTTCCATGAATCGTCACATGAATAAATATCATATGGCCCGGTGGGAAGCTCACCGTGCTGCAATGCGGCCTAGCGGAGCGAACCATCCACCGCCTGCCCCTTCCAGTGCATCCGCGCGCTCTTCATCTTCTAGGACTGTGGGGACAGCTGTCACACCTGTTTTTCCACCCACAACTTCCACTACTGTAACCGCAACAGGCAGTTTGCTTGGTAGGTCGTCAGTTGTTTTGGAAGGGGAAACAAGTGAGTGTGTACAGCTCTCTCAGACATCGATAGCACCAACTTTGGATGAAGGCAACATCATGTCTCCGCCTGCACTTTCCTCACAAACCTGCATTTTTCAGGGACTCCCTACTCAACACCGTCTACACACAGCAGCCAGATCTCTGTCCCTCAGATGTGGACAAATAAAAGGCCATTTCCTGCGACCCATGACAAAGCTAAGAGGTTGACTCTATCCCTCTGTAAGCTGTTGGCTACAGAAATGCTGCCTTTCCGCCTAGTGGACACACAGGATTTTAGAGACCTTATGTCTGTCGCTGTGCCCCAGTACCAGATGCCTAGTCGCCACCACTTTTCTAAGAAAGGTGTGCCCGCGCTACACCAGCATGTCGCACACAACATCACCGCTTCATTGAGAAACTCTGTGTGCGAACGGGTGCATTTCACCACCGATACTTGGACCAGTAAGCATGGACAGGGACGTTACATGTCGCTCACTGGGCACTGGGTAACTATGGTGATAGATGGTGAAGGGTCTGCTGCACAAGTCTTGCCGTCCCCACGACTTGCGTGTCAATCCTATGTCTGTCCAAGTACCGCCACTGCTTCTGCATCCTCCACCTCATCTGGGTCCTCCACCTCCGCCCCAAGCCTGCCTGGTCAGGCCACCAGCATTCTCACTGCGCAGAAGGAATCACGCACCCCTCATTACTATGCTGGCAGCAGAGCGCAACGGCATCAGGCGGTCTTTAGCTTGACATTTCTTGGGAATAAGAGTCACACAGCTGAGGAGTTGTGGTCAGCTCTGCGGTCCGAGTTTAATAAATGGTTGTCTCCACTCAACCTGCAGCCTGGTAAGGCCGTGTGCGACAATGCTGCAAACCTGGGTGCGGCCCTTCGCCTGGGCAAGGTGACACACGTACCTTGTATGGCTCACGTGTTGAACCTTGTCGTGCAGCAATTTTTAACACAGTATCCCGGCCTAGATGGCCTTCTGAACAGGGCACAAAAACTGTCTGCTCACTTCCGCCGTTCAAGCGCCGCAGCTGAGCGACTTGCATCGCTCCAGAAGTCTTTCGGCCTGCCGGTTCATCGCCTGAAATGCGATGTGGCGACACGCTGGAATTCAACTCTCCACATGTTACAGCGACTGTGGCAGCACCGCCGAGCCCTGGTGCAATACGTCATGACGTATAGCCTGGGCCAACGAGATGCAGAGGTGGGGCAGATCACCCTGATGGAGTGGTCTCAGATCAAGGACCTATGCACCCTTCTGCACAGTTTCGACATGGCGACGAATATGTTTAGCGCTGACAATGCCATTATCAGCATGACGATTCCAGTCATTTACATGCTGGAACACACGCTAAACACTATTCGGAGTCAGGGGGTGGGACAACAGGAAGGGGATGAACTACAGGAGGATTCATATGCGCAAGGGACAACAACATCACCAAGGTCCAGACGTTCATCATCACCAAGGCGCCAGGCATGGGAGCATGGGGGACAGGGATCAACAAGGGCGCATGGTAGCAGGCGAGATGTTGAGGAAGGTGCAGGAGGACATGAAGAAATGGAGGACGAACTGTCCATGGACATGGAAGACTCAGCAGATGAGGGAGACCTTGGTCAAATTTCAGTTGAAAGAGGTTGGGGGGAGATGTCAGAGGAAGAAAGAACGGTTAGCACCTCTATGCCACAAACACAGCGTGGACTTGGTCCGCATGGCTGCGCAAGACACATGAGTGCCTTCTTGTTGCACTACCTCCAACATGACCCTCGTATTGTCAAAATTAGAAGTGATGATGACTACTGGCTTGCCACACTATTAGATCCCCGGTACAAGTCCAAATTTTGTGACATAATTCCAGCCATAGAAAGGGACGCACGTATGCAGGAGTATCAGCAGAAGCTGTTACTCGATCTTAGATCCGCTTTTCCACCAAACAACCGTGCAGGTGCAGGGAGTGAATCTCCCAGTTGTAACTTGACAAACATGGGACGGTCTCGTCATCTTCAACAGTCTACACGTACCAGTAGGATCGTATCTGGTGCTGGTAACAGCAATTTTATGGAATCTTTTCAGAATTTTTTTAGACCCTCCTTTGTCGTGATTTTGTCGTGTCCAGCTGCCAGCGTTGTCTCTGAACGTGTCTTCAGTGCTGCTGGGTGTGTGCTGACAGATAAGCGCACGCGTCTGTCCAGTGACAATGTGGACAGACTGACGTTCATCAAAATGAACAAGTCATGGATCCAGAAGGAATTTACAACCCCTGTGTCATCCTGGGGAGAGTAAATGCTTGTGGATTTGGAATGTGCTTGATGCAAATCTAGCTGTGAAGTGTACAACTAGGGCACAAGTGCTGCCACTGAATGGGTGGGTGTGTGTGGGGCACAATTTTTGGAAAAAAAGGGAGACTCCGCTTGGAGTAACCCTTGCTTACATTGTTTTTAAAAGAAGCCAAGATGAACAAGTCATGGTTCAGCAAAGACTTTATCTACCTACCCCGGTGTCATGCTGGGGACGGTTAATTATGGCGTATTTTTGAATGTGCTTGATGCAAATCAAAACATCCTGTTTGCAACTAGGGCCCAAGTGCTGCCACTGATGGGGTGGGTGTCTGTGTGGCCCAATTTTTGGAAAAAAGGGAGAATCCGCTTGGAGTAACCCTTGTTTGCTGTGTTTTTAAAAGAAGCCAAGATGAACAGAGCTGGGATCAGGAAAGACTTTGCTACCTACCCTGGTGTCATCCTGGGGACGGTTAATTATGGCGTATTTTTGAATGTGCTTGATGCAAATCTAGCTGTGAAGTGTACAACTAGGGCACAAGTGCTGCCACTGAATGGGTGGGTGTGTGTGGGGCACAATTTTTGGAAAAAAAAGGGAGACTCCGCTTGGAGTAACCCTTGCGGTGTTTTACATGACTTTAGAAGGGCGTGCCATGCCTATATCTGTGTCTCCTCCTCTTTTTCCTTGTCCAGCTCTTTTGTTTTTGCATAAGTATATGTCCTTGTCACTTTCCCATGTGTTTGTGTTGTGTTGTGAGTTGTTTGTGACCTTTTGGACACCTTTGAGGGTGTTTTCTAGGTGTTTTTATGTGTTTGTGATTGCCTGCCATTGTTTCCTATGCAGTTCGAGTTCGGTTCGTCGAACGTTCGACGAGCCGAACTCGAACGGGACCTCCGTTCGGCGAACCGACCTCGAGCCGAACCGGGACCGGTTCGCTCATCTCTAGTCACGAATTTCCGAGAGTCGTAACATGTTCTCAATATTTGGGATCTGGAGCTGTGTGAGGGCTTGTTTTTTGTGCCTTGAGCTGCTTTTCTTATTGATTTTTTTAGATATATACAATCTTTTGATCATCTTATATTACAGTTTTTGTGTTGTTGCAGTAGATGAATATACGCAATTCTAGCGTTTTGATTGATTTTTCTCGTTCCACTGTTTACAGATTGGATTTGTTTATTTTATATTTTAATAGATTGGACATTTCTGAACATAGCAAAACCAAATATGTGTATTTATTTTTTATTGTTTTACTTTCAATAGGGCAAAAGGGGTGGGATTTGAACTTTTTTGTTTTATCTTATTTTTTCAAATTTTTTACAACTTTTTTCTGCTTTTTAATGGTTTTACTAGTTCACGTAGAGTACTTGAAGCAGCCATCATCCAATCACTTCTGCTATACAGAGTAGAGCAGCAACATTTACAGAGCAGTGCATCAACATTGCTCTGTACAGGAAAAATCAAGATCTCCTATGAATGCCGCCTCACAGCCAGTATTTACAGGAGGATCATGATGACAGAAACATTGATCATCCTCTAACTCTTGGCTGTCATGACAACCCATCAGTACCTCACGAGTATGTCATTGGAGCATCAATGGGTGCAAGGAATGATGCACGCCTCTGCTGGCATGTGTTACACTGACAAGCAGAAGGGTAACGATGTTTTATATATATTTTACTTTCAGTCTCAATATCTCACCATCCACTAAAGCTTTGAGTGTGAAACTACCTTCATTTTATAGACAATCATGTTGGCTATCTCATGCATAAATTTGACTGGCAACTATTTAGCATATAATTAGTTAAGCACATTCTTGTCATGTCACTGCATTGTTACTGTTTTGCTCCTAAAAATCTCTATTGAAATTCGTATTATTTTGTTAGTATTTTGTAAATCCACCTTTGCTTTCAACACTGCCTGATTCCTGGGCATCATTCTCTCTATCAGATTCAAGCATATCTGGACTGAAATCTGACCTCAGGTCTCTTCTATATAGCCCAATCTTGGTGTATAAAGGTTGATTCACAGAAAAAGACATCAATTTAAAAGAAGTAAATAAAACCTCACCAAAAACTGTCATTAGCCAACAGGTCAAACAGCAAATGCACTTTCAGGATGCAGTCGGCCTCCCAGCATTTGCTGTTTGACCTGTTGGTTAATGGCTGTTTTTGGTGAATTTTTTTTTACTTATTTTGCATAATGGTTGACTCACTTGAATATGTGTACAGCTTTTTCTTCAACTCTACCTACAAGTATCTCAACATATGCTTTAGGTCATTGTCCTGCTGTAACATTATGTTGTCCTTTTCATATTTCCTTTTCATATTTATAGTACTTGAGTGTACAAAATAACTTCAGAAATAGGTGTAAGAAAAGTCCTAGCAATTCACTGTTATTTGATTGACAAGTGCAACAAGAAGGGGATATGTGGGTTGTGACTTGCTATCTATTCCCACCCCTGTCTGCCTGCACTGGAATTGACAGCGTCTGTGATTGGCTGTAGTCAGACAGGCGTCTCTGATTGGTTGACATAGGGTGTTCTGTATATAGCTACCCAGTGAAGATAAATCATACGGCTACAATCTAAAGCGCCCAAATGTGCGTGATATCTTGGCTGTGTATCAAAATAAGAGGGACCCCATGCAGCTTTTTTAAATTATTTACCCAAATAATTAAAAAATTTGGCTTGCAGCCTCCTCCTGTTTTGATACCAAGACAAGGTAAAGCTGAGAGCTGGGGGCTAGTATTCTCAGCCTGAGGAGACCCATGTTTATTGGGCTCTCCCCATCTTAAAAATAGTATCCTGCAGCCACCAAGAATTGTAGCATCCATTAGATGCAACAAATCTGGCACTTTACCCGACTTGTCCTGATTGCCCTAGTGCAAAGACAATCAGGATAATATGACAACTGTGATTTGTCAGCTGTCATCAAGCCCTGAATTATTAATAAGGAGGGGTCTGTGAGAACCCCCACTACTAATCTTGTAAGTCAAAAGAAATAACAACAAACAGAGAAAAATCCTTTAAAAAAAACAAAAAAAACCCCACCCTCTTTCACCAATTTATTATCCTCCAAAACACCCCTGCAGGTCCAATGTAATCCACACAAAGTACCACGACAATCTGCTACATTTGAGGTTTCAGTGATCATCACATTAGAAAATGACACCGCTCACACTGTCTGAGCTGCAGCTGTGAGCGGTGACATCACTGAGTTCACCAGAGATCACAACTAGAGGTATCTACGATATCGTAGCTGTGACCTCAGGAGAATAGACTTGAGTTAAACTCAGTGACCTCACCTAAGATGAAGTCATTGAAATCAATGCCGGATTACTGGATTAGGCAATATGGGCACATTAAGTATTTGGTTGCAGGCATTCCAGCACCAAATTTGCACCTCCTGGCAAGAAACAGCATCAAAATTGCATCAAACTCGCATTATATTTAGATGTATTTTTTGACAGAAGATGCAGTGCAGATTTGGTGCAGGAAGTTGGTGTATAAATTCCAACACCAAATATGCTTCTCTTGGCAGAAAACTGCATTTTTCGCAGGTCTCATTGAACTCAATGAGTTAATCTGAGGTGAGGTCACTAAGTTCAATGAGTTCACCTGAGGTGAATTTACTTGCGATGACAAGAGAGGTACCGTGGGACTCTCCAGCTGTGATCTCAGGTAAACTTAGTGACATAATCACTCACAGCTGTGACTCAGTCAGTTTCTGCCTAAAGCCACAGTATGTGGTCATTTTCTCTAATGAACCTACGTGCTGCGACTTCATTATGTAGCTAGGATCATCGTGGGAATTCGTATGGATTATGTCAGATCTGCAAGGGTATTTTAGGGGTTAAGAAAGGGGTGAAATAGGGAGTGTGTATTTTTTTAAATGAAGGACTTTTTGGGTGTTTATGTTTTACTTCTTTTCACTTACAGGATTAGTAATGGGGGTATTATACACTCCTCCCTATTAATATTCCAGGGCTTGATGGCAGCTAACAAGTCACAGGTGTCATTAACCGCTTATCCTACCCAGATTGAAACCACACAAGGGGAATTGGAATCAGCCTGGTAAAGTACTGGAATTGTCACATCTGATGGATGCAACAATTCTGGGCAGCTGCGAGCTTGTATTTTTAAGCAGTGGGAGCCAATATCCATGGCTCCTCCCTTCCTGATACCAGCTCCCACTTGTCTGCTTTACCATGGCTGGATGTGAAAAATGAGGGGGACCCTATGTCTTTTTTTCCCCATCTGTTTTGATATCCAGCCATGGTAAAACTTACAGGTGAGGGCTGCAGCCTGCAGCTGTAAGTTTTACCATGAGCTGTTGTTGGAGCTTATTAATTTTTTTTAAATTATCAAATTATCTTTTTCTTTTTGCACTACTATGCAGCAAACTGACTGAAACCAACCATGGGTGGCGTGTATAGCAGTCTGCAACCAATAACAGACACTGGCACAGAGGGTGGGTGGGGGAAGCAGTGAATATTGATAAACCTTAATAAGGCGACCCAGAAAAAAATCTGACTACAGCGTGATTCTCTGGGAAACACCGGAAAACATCATTTGTATAACTATACTGCTTTTACTACAATTTAACTTCCATTTGTATCCCTCTAGCTCTTACTACTGCCATTTTAGAGTCCTTAACTTTTCGTCCCCATTGACTTGTTTGGAGTTAATTTTTCAAGGTCAAGTTCAGCATTAAGTTCGCTTTCCGAACCTGATTTTTGGTTTATTTCCTGCCAAATATCCACAGGTCCATGCATCACTACTTAGTCCGTATATGGAACATTATCTTTTATTGCTCTGACCCCTGATACAAGGTACTGCAATACACCAGCATTGCAATACAATATACCTGTAAGTGCTGTGCTGACCCAAGCTTCTGAGATCATTCTACTGGCATAATCTGAGAAGCTTGCCATAACTGGCTTACCACAGGTATCCATAGCAACAATCGGTCCTCTGTGATCTCATCATAGGTGTCCCGATTGCTTCGGAGCGCATTCCCTCTCCCAGTCCATAAATGCTGCAATCATATTGATTGCAGTATTTAGGGGTTGAACAGTCAGGGGTGGTGCAGGTACTGCAATGGCTGTAAGATCTGGGTCTCAGCTGTAATGTTGGTTGAGCTCCCAGTGGTGATTGTGGTGGCACAGCTCCCATGCCCAGCAAGATCACCATGACATACCTATACATCATAGATTGAAAACCCCTTCCCAAACATGACGAATGGTTATGTCACGAGTCATGAAAGGGTTAAATGATCTATTTATCCCAAGATGTCAGCAGTGCCAGTGATGGTGCTGCTACAAGCTATCATAATATTTGCTACAGTATTTTTTTTTTCTTTCACACTATCGTCTGATGTCAGTGCTATTTTTTGATAAGCATTTGTTTTGGACACAAGTCTAATGTTTTCTTTGTTTAAAAAATATTTTTATTGTTATTTGTGTCAATTTTTTTTTATGCAAATTGAATTTTGGGGGAAAATTTGGTAAAGTTATCATATATTAATTTCAATAAGCACACCTTTAATTAGTAGCTCTAAAACCCATTAAAAACAGAACATGTTAAACATATACAATATATCTTTATCAATACATGTTACCTACTCTTATGGCTATGTGCGCACACTGAGTATTTGGTTGCAGAAATTTTTACACCAAATTTGCATCTCCTGGCAGAAAAAAAGGAGGGTTTTTTACGCATTTTTGGTGCTGTTTTGGCATGCGTTTTTCCATGCATTTTCTACAGATTCTGGAGTGGAAAAATGCTGCAAAACCTTAAAAGAAGCGCAAAATCTGCAAGGGAAAAAAGCAACATGTGCAAAAAACTTCAGGATTCTCATTGAGTTTGCTAGCATAAGGATTTGCATGCAGTTTTGTGACAAAACTGCCTTAAAAATGCATCACAAATGTGATAAAATGCACTGTGTGCCTTATTGTGTTAGGAATTTTTTCTTGTAGTAAAATAGACATGAAATTGTTTATCGAACTCTGTTATCATGTTTAGGTTAATTTATTGCCATTGAATTTGATGCATGTATTAATTATTGACCCTGTTATGTTAATATCATGGTTTAAAATCCACATAGCTTTAGATTTTAATTACTTGTTAAAATTAAACCAAACGTTTCTCTAATAAAGTTTAGTGTAGGTGAGATGGAGTCATTCCACTTGATTGCGGATGTCTTCATTAAAATGATCTACCACAAATCTAGAACAGCATCCTAAGAAATAATGTTGACAAGCGCATTTCGGGGTTTTTAAGGACTAATCTCCCTATTCATATCACTATTTCATTTACTAGCTCAACATTTTATGACATCAATATACTTTTATGACCTGTTAAGTTTATCAGCTGACAAGACTTTATCTACCTTTTGCGATGTACTACCTTCAAAACGACCATTATTTGGAACATATAAACAAGATTCTTGCTTAAGTTTAATTTAACAAACTCAGTCACAAAAATATACATTATTTTTTTTTACTTTTGAAAAGCCTGTAGTTTAACATTCTGCTAATTACAAAATAATGTATCTTTTAACAAAATGTTTGCTTACTTTAAATGATAATATCTGTAGGGTTTTTTTAGGATATAGATGAACTAAATGTTGTCATCATCTCAATATTCTGTTAGAAACTAGTGATGGCCTATCCCCCCCAGATGGTCGGGATCGGGAGACTCGCGCGATAGTTTTGTAAAGATCGGGATCAAGATAACGCGCACTTGCGTCCGATCACCAATCTCGAGCTTTACAGTTATGGAATGGGGCGGGGGGAGCTGTAAAATAAAGAATATAGTTAATAATAACCGTCATTATACTCACAGGTCCCGCGCTTTTGCTTGATCATTGCTGTGTCCCCGAGTTAAAGGACCTTCCATGACATCATGGCCATGTGACCAGTCAGGTGTGACTATTGTATTACCTCGTTGGTTACAGACTGGTCACATGACTATGATGTCATCAAAGATCCTGTTAAGTGATTGTCACTGTGGAGTGTGGCATCGCATCATAGAGAACAATCTCTCGACAGGAGCAGATCAGCTGCATATATTTCCATGCAGCTGACCGCTCCTGTCCTAAGAGCGTCAGGCTTTGCGGGGTGATGCAATGTGACATAAATGTAATCATACCCTCATTGTCAGCTCTGCTACATTGCTCTGTACAGAGCTGACTTGGGTCTCTGCTTCTCACTTTGTATAGACTGAGTGCTGTCCCTCTGTATTGGACTAAAAACATTTTTTATAATAGCAACAATTTTTTATTAGAAATAAAACAACATCTTATGTATTGTGGGTGTTTTTCTACTGTGTACGAGAAATTCATCGTGGCCACGTCTAATTTGGCGTGACACCATGAATTTTGGGCTTTTTTTGCCAAAAATCCCAGCCCCCGGCTGCCTAGTTTTACCTGACTGGTGATCAAAATATAACAGGATCCCATGCATTTTTTTATTATTTTTTTAAGTAATTAAAAAGAAAAAACTGATGGGCTTCCCCGTATTTCATTGCCAGCCAAACTAAAGCTAGGCAGATGGGGGTGGCAGCCCGTAGCCGTCCGCTTCATCTGCGCAGAGAATCAAAAATACCACGTAGTGCTGCATCATTTTTTAAGATGTATTTATTTCTATACAACTATATATTGTGTACATCATATATATATATATATATATATACAGTACAGACCAAAAGTTTGGACACACCTTCTCATTTAAAGAGTTTTATTTATTTTCATAACTCTGAAAATTGTAGATTCACATTCAAGGCATCAAAACTATGATTTAACACATGTGGAATGAAATACTTAACAAAAAATTGTGAAACAAATTAAAATAAGTCTTATATTCTAGGTTCTTCAAAGTCGCCACCTTTTGCTTTGATTACTGCTTTGCACACTCTTGGCATTCTCTTGAGCTTTAAGAGGTAGGCACCGGAAATGGTTTTCACTTCACTGGTGTGCCCTGTCAGGTTTAATAAGTGGGATTTCTTGCCTTATAAATGGGGTTGGGACCATCAGTTGTGTTGTGCAGAAGTCTGGTGGATACATAGATGATAGTTCTACTGAATAGACTGTTAGAATTTGTATTATGGCAAGAAATAAGCAACTAAGTAAAGAAAAATGAGTGGCCATAATTACTTTAAGAAATGAAGGTCAGTTAGTCTGAAAAATTGGGAAAACTTTGAAAGTCTCCCCAAGTGCAGTGGCAAAAACCATCAAACGCTACAAAGAAACTGGCTCACATAAGGACCGCCCTAGGAAAGGAAGTCCAAGAGTCACCTCTGCTGCGTAGGATAAATTTATCCGAGTCACCAGTCTCAGAAATTGCAGATTAACAGCAGCTCAGATTAGAGACAGGGTCAATGCCACACAGAGGTCTAGCAGCAGAAACATCGCTAGAACAACTGTTAAGAGGAGACTTTGTGCAGCAGGCCTTCATGGTAAAATAGCCGCTAGGAAACCACTGCTGAGGACAGGCAACAAGCAGAAGAGACTTATTTGGGCTAAAAAACACAAGGAATGGACATTAGACTAGTGGAAATCTGTGCTTTGGTCTGATGAGTCCAAATTTGAGATCTTTGGATCCAACCACCATGTCTTTGTATGACGCAGAAAAGATGAACAGATGGACTCTACATGCCTGGCTCCCACCGAGAAGCAGGAGGTGTGATGGTGTGGGGGTGCTTTGCTGGTGACACTGTTGGGGATTTATTCAAAATTGAAGGCATACTGAACCAGCATGGCTACCACAATATCTTGCAGCGGCATGCTTTTCCATCCGGTTTGCGTTTAGTTGGACCATCATTTATTTTTCAACAGGACAATGACCCCAAACACACCTCCAGGCTGTGTAAGGGCTATTTGACTAAGAAGAAGAGTGATGGGTTGCGCGCCAGATGACCTGGCCTCAACAGTTACCAGACCTGATCCCAATCGAGATGGTTTGGGGTGAGCTGGACCGCAGAGGTAAGGCAAGAGGGCCAACAAGTGATGCGTATCTCTGAGAACTCCTTCAAGACTGTTGGAAGACCATTTCCGGTGACTATCTCTTGAAGCTCATCAAGAGAACACAAAGAGTGTGCAAACAAGTAATCAAAGCAAAAAGTGGCTACTTTGAAGAACCTAGAATATAAGACTTAAGGAAGGAGGTGGGCGGGTTGTAACGTCCCGCTCATCTCGGCCCCTCCGCCCCTATTGGACACTTGCCTCGTGACGTCGCTGTGATGCCGCACGAACCGCCCCCTTAAAAAGGAGGCGGTTCACCGGCCAGAGCGACATCGCAGGGCAGGTAAGTCTGTGTGACGGGGACTAACGAGGTTGTGCGCCACGGGCAGCAATTTGCCCGTGTCGCACAACTGACGGGGCGGGTACGATCTCTTGTGATCTTGCTAGCGAGATCGCAGAGTGTAAAGCCAGCTATATTTTCAGTAGTTCATGTGTTAATTCATGGTTTTGATGCCTTCAATGTGAATCTAAAATTTTCAGAGTCATGAAAATAACGAAAACTCTTTGAATGAGAAGGTGTGTCAAAACTTTTGGTCTGTACTGTATATTTATAGCCATGTCAGCTCTATACATCACTCTGTACAGAGCAAGAAGCAGGCTGACAGTGAGGGTATGATTGAACTTGCGTCACATTACATCACCTCGCAAAGCCTGACACTCTCGTAAATATATGTAGCTCATCTTCTCCTGTCGGGAGATTGTGCATCGTGATGCGATGCGACACTTGCACAGTGACAATCACTTAACAGGATCTTTGATGACATCATAGTCATGTAACCAACAAGGTAATACAACATTCACACCTGAATAGTCACATGGCCATGACGTCACAGAAGGTCCTTTAACCCGGGGGCACAGCAATGATGAAGCAGAAGCGGGCAGGAGACAGAGTCTGCAAGACACCTTGCACGACCTGGAAGTATAATGACAATGTTTTTTAATAATGTGCTTTTTTTTTACAGGCCCTGGACCCGATCTAGACCCGATCTGTAACATCCGGGAAAGCTCAAGATCGGGATCGTGTCCATGATCACTATGTAATCGATACGATCCCCGATCTTTACAATTTGGGATCGCCCATCACTATTAGGAACAAGACATTTGACCTCCATCACGTGCACAGTTTTTGTTAATGATTTGAAATATTGGCTTTAAGTAGATACTCCATGCCTTCAGAGATTCCACTGACTTAAAGACTGTCAACCATTGGTTTTTGTTCCTGCTTTTGATATTTTAAACACCAATTGCAATTGAAATTACTATAAAGCTTATGAGAATAAATAATACACATACAGTTAGGTCCAGAAATATTTGGACAGTGACACAATTTTCGCGAGATGGGCTCTGCATGCCACCACATTGGATTTGAAATGAAACCTCTACAACAGAATTCAAGTGCAGATTGTAACATTTAATTTGAAGGTTTGAACAAAAATATCTGATAGAAATTGTAGGAATTGTACACATTTCTTTACAAACACTCCATATTTTAGGAGGTCAAAAGTAATTGGACAAATAAACCAAACCCAAACAAAATATTTTTATTTTCAATATTTTGTTGCGAATCCTTTGGAGTCAATCACTGCCTTAAGTCTGGAACCCATTGACATCACCAAACGCTGAGTTTCCTCCTTCTTAATGCTTTGCCAGGCCTTTACAGCCGCAGCCTTCAGGTCTTGCTTGTTTGTGGGTCTTTCCGTGTTAAATCTGGATTTGAGAAAGTGAAATGCATGCTCAATTGGGTTAAGATCTGGTGATTGACTTGGCCAATGCAGAATGTTCCACTTTTTTGCACTCATGAACCCCTGGGTAGCTTTGGCTGTATGCTTGGGGTCATTGTCCATCTGTTTTATGAAGCGCCGTCCGATCAACTTTGCGGCATTTGGCTGAATCTGGGCTTAAAGTATATCCCGGTACACTTCAGAATTCATCCGGCTACTCTTGTCTGCTGTTATGTCATCAATAAACACAAGTGACCCAGTGCCATTGAAAGCCATGCATGCCCATGCCGTCACGTTGCCTCCACCATGTTTTACAGAGGATGTGGTGTGCCTTGGATCATGTGCCGTTCCCTTTCTTCTCCAAACTTTTTTCTTCCCATCACTCTGGTACAGGTTGATCTTTGTCTCATCTGTCCATAGAATACTTTTCCAGAACTGAGCTGGCTTCATGAGGTGTTTTTCAGCAAATTTAACTCTGGCCTGTCTATTTTTGGAATTGATGAATGGTTTGCATCTAGATGTGAACCCTTTGTATTTACTTTCATGGAGTCTTCTCTTTACTGTTGACTTAGAGACAGATACAACTACTTCACTGAGAGTGTTCTGGACTTCAGTTGATGTTGTGAACGGGTTCTTCTTCACCAAAGAAAGTATGCGGCGATCATCCACCACTGTTGTCATCCGTTGACGCCCAGGCCTTTTTGAGTTCCCAAGCTCACCAGTCAATTCCTTTTTTCTCAGAATGTACCCGACTGTTGATTTTGCTACTCCAAGCATGTCTGCTATTTCTCTGATGGATTTTTTCTTTTTTTTCAGCCTCAGGATGTTCTGCTTCACCTCAATTGAGAGTTCCTTAGACCGCATGTTGTCTGGTCACAGCAACAGCTTCCAAATGCAAAACCACACACCTGTAATCAACCCCAGACCTTTTAACTACTTCATTGATTACAGGTTAACGAGGGAGACGCCTTCAGAGTTAATTGCAGCCCTTAGAGTCCCTTGTCCAATTACTTTTGGTCCCTTTAAAAAGAGGAGGCTATGCATTACAGAGCTATGATTCCTAAACCCTTTCTCCGATTTGGATGTGAAAACTCTCATATTGCAGCTGGGAGTGTGCATTTTCAGCCCATATTATATATATAATTGCATTTCTGAACATGTTTTTGTAAACAGCTAAAATAACAAAACTTGTGTCACTGTCCAAATATTTCTGGACCTAACTGTATGAGTACAACAACATTTTGTAATCCAAAAAAATATATTTATATACAATATCCCATTCATCTACAATATATTAACTATATTTTCCGGTGCATAAGACGACTGAGTGTATAAGGCGACCCCCAACTTTTTCAGTCAAAGTATAGAGTTTGGGCTATACCGTACATACTCAAGTATAGGCCGAGGCCCCTATTTTACCACAAAAAATTGGGAATCCTTATTGACTCAAGTATAAGGTTAGGGTAGGAAATGCAGCAACATTTTAAAAATAAAGATAGATCCCAATAAAATGTAATGGGCCCATCCTTGTTCCCCTTGTAGTAATGAAAACATCCTTGTGCCCCTTCCTTGGGCCCTCTAGTAATATGCCCATTGTTTAGTAATATTCCCTGCAGTAATGTGCCCATTCTTTAGTAATGTACCCATTGTTTAGTAATGTCCCCTGCAGTAATATGCCCATTGTTTAGTAATGTGCCCATTGTTTAGCATTGCCCTCCTACTGGTCCCCTTCTTGTCCCCTATTATGCTGTTCTTTACACATAATAAAAATTATTCTCACCTGTCCTCCATTCCCGTGGTGCCCACAGCTGCTTCCTGCAGATCGCAGACACATAGACCTCTCGGTGATCTCATCCAGTGCACGGAGCAGTCGCTGTAGGCTGCCTTCATGGCTTTACTGCAGTTAAATGCTTTATGGTTGCGGTGCCGCAAAGCATTTAACTGCTGTAAAGAGCTGATAGCAGCGGTGGCTCTGTGCACTGGACATGATCATCAAGGGGTGCTTCTTGCGGACCGCAAGCACATAGACTCCTCATTGATCGCGTCCAATACATAGGGCCACCGCTGCTGTCAGCGCTTTACTGCAGTTGAATGCTTTGTGCCTCCACCGTAAAGCGTTCAACTGCAATAAAGCCATGATGGCAGACAGTAGCCCTGTGCACTGGAGGCGATCATGAAGGGGTCTATGTGCCTGAGAGGCAGAGAAGGAGGTAATAGGATACAAGGGCAGGCCAGAGGGATGCACTGCTGCTCTGATAGTCTTGGAGACAGGGAGGGCTAATTATACGCCCTGTAACACAGCACAACAATGTTTTTGCTACTGAGGGTAAAACATGTGTTCTTTACTAATTTGAACATGCTGATTCCAAATATGAACTCAGAATTTGCACAGCACGTCCAGATTTTGAGTTATACTTAGAAAAGGCCATACGCCTATTCAGTTAGCTTCATACTATGTCATGGAAAATGGTGTCTGCTTCTGTACTGATGTGAATGGGCTTATGCTAGAGTTGGGTTGTAGACATTTTCCAGATCAATGGAGACTGTTCATAGACTCTAGTAAAGCAAGCTTGAAAGCTGTTCTGTTGCATAATGGCAATGAAAAGCCATCTGTCCCCATTGCACATGCGGTTGGAATGAAAGAGACCTATGCTTCTATGCAGATCATTCTGAAATTGATTAAATATTCAGAACATCAATGGAACATTTGTGCTGACCTCAAAGTTGTTGCACTAGTCCTTGGTTTGCAGTTAGGTTACACTAAGCATATGTGCTTTCTGTGCCTATGGAACAGTCGAGATGACAACAACCATTATAAAATTAAACGGTGGCCCAATAGAGATGAACATAAGATTGGTAAGCACAATGTTCAACACGAATCACTTGTCGATCCACTTAAAGTTTATCTTCGACCTCTTCACATTAAACTAGGACTAATGAAAAATGTTGTAGTAGCAATGGATCGTCAAGGGAATGGATTTAAGTATCTGAAGGAAAAGTTTAGTGCATTGAAAACTGAGGCCAAACTCAAAGCAGGAATCTTTATTGGTCCTGAAATCCACCAACTAATCCATGATGAAATCTTCAAGAAAGAACTCACCCCACTTGAACTAACTGCATGGGATGCATTTATATTAGTAGTTCAAAACTTCCTTGGAAACGAAAGAGCAGAAAACTATGCTGAACTAATAGACAATATGCTTCAAGCATACGAAATGCATGGTGCCCGAATGTCATTGAAAATGCATTTCCTACATTCACATCTTGACTTCTTTCCTCCAAATATGGGTAATGTCAGTGACGAACATGGTGAGAGATTCCACCAGGACATTTCTACTATGGAAAAAAGATACCCAGGTCGCTTTAACCCCAACATGATGGGCGATTACTGCTGGTTTTTGCAACGGGCCACTAGGACCACTCACAAGCGCAAAAGCAAGTGCCTGAAGCACTTTTAAAAGTACTCTGCTGAGTTCAAGGCGATTTCTTAAGCTACTATAAGTGATTTTTAAGTTTATTGGTTTATTTACCTATACTTATTTTTCAATAAAAATGATAATACATGTTGTGAAACTGTGGGACATAACGATTCTGTATCTTTATTAATTGCTTATTTTAATTTTCACAAAAATTGGAATAACTTAATATCCTGACGTGCTACAAAAAAACTAACTTCAGATTTGGATTCAGCGCATTCGATTTAGTATAGCGCACATGGTTTTTGCCAAGTAGCAGACAAAAAGTGTTTATTTGTTGTGCTGTGTAATTCGACACCCGACGTATAAGACAGCCCCAACTTTTGAGAAGATTTTCAGGGTTTATAAAGTCATCTTATATGCTGGAAAATACGGTATAAAGCAGAAAATCTGTGTGTGGTTGCACGTTGAATAGAAAACCTCCATTTTCACCCAATTTGACTGAAATTATGCGTGGCTCATCTTTAAAACTGAAATAAAAATACTGCAAACATTAAAGGGAACCTGTCACCATTTTTTTGTCCTATATGCTGCGGCCACCACCACTGGGCATTCTAACATGCTGAATATAAGAGCCCAGGCCGCTGGGTGTAATATAAGAAACACTATATAATACTCACCTAGAAGGTCGCACTGGTGCACAACAGTCGGCTGGGTGGCGCCGTTCTCCAGGACTGGCACCTCTCCTTTCGGACATCTTGGTCTTCCTTATTATGAAGCCGCGGCGTATAATAAGTCTATGTCATACACACATGCCGGCAGTGAGGTCCTGCGCAGGTGCACTTTGATCTGCCCTGCTCAGCTGATCAAAATGCGCCTGCGCAGGACCTCAATGCCAGTGCGTGTGTATGACATAGACGCATCATGCACTGCGGCTTCAGAATAAGGAAGACAAAGATGGCCGAAAGGGGAGGTACCGGTCCTGGAGAATGGAGACACCCATCCGACCGTTGTGCACTGAAACGACCTTCTAGGTGAGTATTACAAAGTGTTTTTTTATGTTATACCCAGTAGCCTGAGCTCTTATATGCATCATGTTAGAATTCTGTATATAAGAGCCCGGTGGTGGTGGCCGCAGCGTATAGGGCAAAAAACTGGTGACAGGTTCCCTTTAAAACTCGAAATCCCCCCTTTCATGAGATTTGCTGCTCCAAATTTAGGCTCTGTAGAAACGAAGGAGAATTTCAGTAACTGTGTTGAATACAAAACCACAGTTTTTGCCCAAAGGTCTTAAAAATTAAAGCAACAGCACTCAAAGAGTTGCTCTTAAAGAGGCAGCAATCATGTAGTCGATAAGTTGGCGCAAAATAATGACTTGCTCTAAAGTCTATAATTATAGCAATGACTATAAACAGGCAGTGCAGAAACTACTGGGATCTCATTTATGAGAATTTTCTCACAGTAAAGGCCCCATCACACACAACGAGATCGCTAAAGAGATCGTTGCTGAGTCACAGTTTTTATGACGCAGCAACAATCTCGCCAGCGATCTCATTATGTGTGACACCTACCAGCGATCAGGCCCCTGCTGTGAGATTGCTAGTGTACCACCCCGCGGCCTCGGCTGCGACCGCCGAGCCACTCGGGTCCAGGCTTGTGTGTGTTGGTGGCTCGAGCACCTCCAGACCTGGGGGTCACATCTAGAGATGAGCGAACCGGCCGTGGTTCGGCTCGAGTTCGGTTCGTCGAACGGAGGTCTTGTTCGAGTTCAGTTCGGCGAACGTTCGACGAACCGAACTCAAACCAATAGGATATAATGGGAGGCAATCACAAACACATAAAAACGCATTATAAATGTACACATACAGTTAATAAACATTGCCATAACACTTACCGGTCGCCGCGATCCCTCCTGCACTCTGTCTCCTGCCGCTATTCCATCCGATGATCGCTGAATCCTCCCGGTGACCAGCACTGCCAGCAGTGATGCAGGACCTATCGTGACGTCAGAATAGCCATGTGACCAGTCACGTGGCTATTATCTCATTGGCTACAGACTGGTCACATGACTATGACGCGTCATGTAGGACCTGTCATTGCACTCTCCGGTACACGGTGCACATTTGTGTATCGCCGTGTACCGGGGACATGCTCTAGCACACGGTCGACTCCCCGTTCCGTTAGGGACCGGTTGACACAGCCGGTCATTAACAGAGATCACCGTTGCCATAGCAACGGAGTGAAGGCTGCACGGGAAGCAGCGTCTTCTCCCATGCAGCAGTGATGGAGCAGAGCTGCATTTGTTGAACGAGAAAGACAGAAGACCATGGATCGTGGAGGGCTGACAGGGGGTAATAAAGATGGAGTCTCTAATGTGTCTGTGTATTTATTTCTATTAAAGTATTTTTTCTCTGTGTGGTGTCTTTTTTTTAACCCTTTATTGGAGATTCTTAATGGCCGGGTCAAACGTGCCTGACATTAAGAATCTCTGGCTTAATACTAGCTAGCAAAACAAAGCTAGTATTAACTCATTATTACCCAACAAGCCACCCGGCTTCAGGGCTGTTGGAAGAGTTGGATACAGCGCCAGATGATGGCGATTCTATGAAAGCGCCATTTTCTGGGGCAGCTGCGGACTGCAATTCGCAGCAGAGGCGCCCAGAAAACTCGGGCTAACCTGTGCTGCGGATTCCAATCCCCAGCTGCCTAGTTGTACCCGGTTGGATACAAAAATGGGGCGAAGCCCACGTCATTTGTTTTTTAATGATTTCATGAAATAAGTGAAATAATTAAAAAAAATGGGCTTCCCTATATTTTTGGTTCCCAGCCGGGTACAAATAAGCAACTGGGGGTTGGAGGCAGCCCGTGGCTGCCTGCTGTACCTGGCTAGCAAACAAAAATATGGCGAAGCCCACGTCATTTTTTTGGTGGGCAAAAAACTTCTGCATACAGTCCTGGATGGAGTATGCTGAGCCTTGTAGTTCTGCAGCTGCTGTCTGCTCTTCTCCATACAGACAGACAGCAGCTGCAGAACTACAAGGCTCAGCATACTCCATCCAGGACTGTATGCAGAAGTTTTTTGCACCCTGAAAAAATTATGTGGGCTTCGCCATATTTTTGTATGCTAGCCAGGTACAGCAGGCAGGTACGGCTGCCCCCAACCCCCAGTTGCCTATTTGTACCCGGCTGGGAATCAAAAATAAAGAGAAGCCCTTTTTTATTATTTCATGAATTTCATGAAATAATTAGTAAACAAATGAAGTAGGCTTCGCCCCATTTTTGTGTCCAGCCAGGTACAACTAGGCAGCTGGGGATTGGAATCCGCAGCACAGGTTGGCCTGAGCTTTCTGGGCCCCACTGCTGCGAATTGCAGTCTGCAGCCTCCTCAGAAAATGGCACTTTCATAGAAGTGCCATCTTCTGACGCTGTATCCAACTCTTCCAGCACCTGCCTGCTATACCTGGCTAGCATACAAAAATATGGCGAAGCTCACGTCCTTTTTTTGTAGTTTTTTGGCAAAAAAAATAGAAAATGCTTCCCTGGATTTTCCATTGCCAGTGAAGGTAACACCAAGCAGTGGGGGTTAGCAGCCAGTAGCTGCTTGGATTACCCTTAGCTAGCAATACAAAAAATGCAGAGGGAGCCCATATATATTTTTTTTAATTATTTATTTAAATAACTACAAACAAAATGGGCTTCCCTGTATTTTGATTGCTGGACATCACAGTGCTGTAAAAATAAATCTTTAAAAAACATGACGTAGCGCTCCGCGGTATTTTTGATTCTCAGCGCAGATAAAGCAGACAGCTATGGGTTGCCACCCCCATCTGCCTGCCGTTACCCTGGTTGGCAATCAAAATACAGGGAAGCCCTTTAATTTTTTCTATTTAAAAAGTAGTTAAAAAAAAATGACGTTGGGTCCCCCCATTTTTGATAGCCAGCTAGGGTAAAGCAGACGGCTGTAGCCTGAAAACCACAGCTGGCAGCTTTACCGTGGTTGGGGATCCAATGTGGAGGTCCCCCCAGGCTCTTTTTTTATAATTATTTTATAAATATTAATAATTACACAAAAAAAGTAGGGTCCCCCCCAAATTGGATCACCAGCCAAGGTAAAGCGGACAGTTGTGGTCTGGTATTCTCAGGGTGGGAAGGTCCATAGTTATTGGGCCTTCACAGCCTAAAAATAGCAGGCCACAGGCGCCCCAGAAGTGGCGCATCCACTAGATGCGCCAATCCTGGCGCTTCACCCCAGCTCATCCTGTGCCCTGGTGCAGTGGCAAACGGGGTAATAAATCGGGTTGATACTAGCTGTAAGGTCACCTGACATCAAGCCCAGCAGTTTGTGATGTCATGGCGTCTATTAGATACCCAACATCATAAACTGTCAGTACTAACAAAAAAAAAATCGACAAAAGAAATTTATTTGAAAAAACAGTCCCCAAAACATTTCCTCTTTCACCAATTTATTGTAAGAAAAAAAATAAAGGGGTCCCACGACGACTCTGGACCGTCTAGAATATGGGGGGGAGACACTCAGGGAATGTATCCCCCATTTTCTAGGAGTGCAGACCCTTCATGTGAGGAGTGTGGGTGCAATGAATCTGCACTCACTCTCCCCGGGTCCACAGCAGCAGAGTCCATGTCGTAATGATTGCTACCAAAGCTGCAATGCCCTGCTCATGAGGTAAGGGCATGCCTAATCAGGAGAACTATTCTACATTTCCAAATATTGGTATTTGCTGATATTATTGCTATTCCACCTACTATATATTGGGGATAGGATCTTGGAGATGGAATACCCCTTTAAGTCCAGTTATCCAGCTGAATGAATACTTAACAACAGAGCTCGCTTTTTAGATGTGTTTTCTTGTGGCGTATAACGGACTCTCATGTTTGGTAGTCGTTCAGCAGGGAAACTATAAAAGCAAATCCCTCCATTTGGAAATGTATTATTTAGCTCTCCTGATCAATTATGTTCCTTACCTCATGAGCGGGGCATTGCAGTAATATTAATAATGTATTCATTTATATAGCGTTATTAATTCCATAGCGCTGTATGTCTTTGGAGTGTGGGAGGAAACCGGAGTACCCGGAGGAAACCCACGCAAACACGGGGAGAACATACAAACTCCTTGCAGATGGTGTCCTTGGTGAGAATTGAACCCAGGACCTCAGCGCTGCAAGACTGTAGTGCTAACCACTGAGCCTCCGTTTCGCCCATATAGCTTACAGATGCATAACCACCACTCACTGTGTCTGAACACAGGAAGCTGAGCTGACAGCCGCTCTGTGCATGCGGCAGCGTCTATTGTGAAGGAGAGGGCCGTGGGGGGATCAACGCTGCACAGGTACCGTGGGACACTGGGAAACACCGGTGGGGTTATAGGGGGTGACCTGGCAGGGCCTGGGGAGGAGTTTTCTGTCGCATGTGTCATGGCACATGCGACAGAAATCAGAGGAGTAGGGTGAATGTGGCCGGCGCGCTTCTGTGCGCGCGGCCATCTTGGATTTCTGGGAGGGCATCAGGGGGGGCACTTTGGCGACACCGGGGGACCGGAGGGGACCAGGGAGGAGATTTATCATGTTTGTTCATGCCAGATGGGAGATAAATAATTTTTTACCGGCACTGTCATTTACTGTAACGTGATCATCGGTGTACGGTGTATACCTGTGATCACGTCAGCGGGGACCGGAAAAACTGTCCTGAATCATGATCTCCAGGGTCTCAGCTAGCCCTTAAATCCCAGAGATTTTTTAACGCTGGGGGGCGTTATTCACTTATTTCTGCCTGCTGTTTATAAACGGCAGATCAGAATAAGGCTACATTAACACAACCGATCCATTTTTGCGGTCTGCAAAAAACAGTGCAATTTTTTTCACGGGTGCATCCGTGTGGCATCCGTTTCCGTTCCGTAGACGGTCCGTATGTCATCTGTTTGTCATCCATGTGCCTTCCGTTTTTTTGTGTACTGCAAAAAAACTGAAGGAGTGTAAATACATAAATTTACCCAGGATCCATAGCTTCATCCTACATGATGCGGTCACATGTTCACTCCAGTGCCATTTTCTACTGCTTTTCACAGCGTAGAGCTCTCTGGTGATTTTCTTGTGCTTGTGCACTTCATATCAGTCTTTTCTGTCATTATAATGGCAGAAAGACACATAATGTCCCACTCTCCTGCATTTTGTAATTTTGCACACTTTGGTGCCTTTCATGTGGCACTAAGGGGTGCTTAGCTTTGTATTTAGCCAAAAAAATGAAAAAAAAAATGACGAAGGGTTCCCCCTATTTTTGTAGCCAGCTAGGGTAAAGCAGATGGCTGCACCCTGCAGACCACAGCTGGCAACCTCACCTTGGCTGGTAATCCAAAACTGAGGGCACCCCACGCTGTTATTTTAAATTAAATAAATAATTAAACAAAAAAACCACGAAGGGGTCCCCCCAAAATTGGATCACCAGCCAAGGTAAAGCAGACAGCTGGGGTCTGATATTCTCAGACTAGGGAAGTCCATGGTTATTTGACTCTCCCCAGCCTAAAAATAGCAGGCCGCAGCCGCCCCAGAAGTGGCGCATCCATTAGATGTGCCAATCCTGGTGCTTCGCCCCAGCTCATCCCGCGCCCTGGTGCGGTGGCAAACACGGTAATATATGGGGTTAATACCAGATGTGTAATGTCACCTGGCACCAAGCCCTGGGGTTGGTGAGGTCAGGCGTCTATCAGATACCCGACATCACCAACCCAGTCAGTAATAAAAAAAAATAGACGACAAACATATTTTTATTTGAAAAAACACTCCCCAATACATTCCCTCTTCAACCAATTTATTAGAAAGAAAAACAAATCCAGGTCTGGTGTAATCCAAGGGGTTGCCATGACGATCCACACTGTCCCAGTCAATGAAGAGCAGGATGTTCCCCATTGGCTGGGAGAGCAGTGCAGTGACCTGAGCTAACATCAATGGGTCAGCCCAGGTCACTGCAGGGGATGACAAGTGCTGCTGTCAGCGAGGTACATTACCTGCGCTGATCTCCTGCACTGCTGACAGCACCTGTCACTGAGTTCAATGACCGTCGCCTCACAGCCAAGTATCGCGAGCGGCCCGTGACGTCACCGCTAGTCCGTCTCGGGTCGGAAGCGAGAAAAGGTGATGTGACAAGCGGCGGCCATGGAGGACAGTGAAAGCGCTGAGGTAGGAACTTCATCACCGCAGGTAAGCCGCGCGGGACCATGTGTGCAGAGTGCAGGTTGGCGGAGCCATGTGTGCTGGCGGCGGAGTGCGAAGTGGGTGGCGCTGAGGACGTCAGTGTCGTGGACTGCTTGACTGGGGACAGGTGAGTGTGAGTGTGTGTGAGTGTGTGTGTGTGTGTGTACATGCCGCGTGCAGGAGGAGGCGGAGTTAGCTGAGCTGGGAAGTGTGGGCTTCCTGCACGTAACTAGGATAAACATCGGGTTACTAACCAAAGCGCTTTGCTTGGATACCCGATGTTTATCTTGGTTACCAGCTTCTGGCAGGCTGCCAGCGCATGGCATGGCTCCTGCACACTGTAGCTGTAAAAAGCTCTGCTTTTTTCTGCTAGAACCGTTCTCGAATGTATCTAGAACTATCGAGCTTTAGCAAAAAGCTCGAGTTCTAGTTCGATCTAGAACAGCCCCCAAAATCACTCGAACTGCGAACTGGAGAACCTCAAACCGCGAACCGCGCTCAACTCTAGTTACATCGCTCTGGAAGGGGGTGTAGTGGTGCTGCACGCAGGGGTTGTGGGGTGGTTGTGTTGTACAGTTCATGACGCCCACGGATTGGGGTTATGATAGACACCACCGCTGCGTTGAAGGTACGGGGGCTCGTCCGGGATCGGTGTAGTGGCGCAGCTTGGTGCTAACTCTTCCGTGGGTAGGAGCGGTGTGTCCCAGGGCCCGGTAGTGAGGTTGCAGGGCACTGGGTTGCGGTGCGGTGCGGTGCCTGAGGGCACTGGTGTACTCACGATTAAACCACACAGAGTCACTGGTGAACCAAACGGGTTGACGAACGGGGCCCGCAGCCGGCTGCAGTTTCTCCAGATCAGTTGGTAATGTCCGCCTTTCTCCTGCACCTGTATGTGATCTTGGCTACTGTGCCTGGGCACTGGTAGTCCGCTCCCCGGCGTATATGTGTCAAAGGAGCCCGTTTGCCCGCAGACGCTGGCCCCTTGGATCTCTGGCTTCTGGTGGTGGCTCCTATCCGGACGGGTTGGGTTGTTGCCTTCAATCGGGACTTAGGTGGGAATGAACACCTGAGGTCCAGACCGCAATCAGTTGATTTGACTATGGTGGTGGCTTATAGTCTAGTTCGGGGTCTGAGTACCCTGCCTGGTGCTCCGGTATCCAGTTATCTCCCCGGTTCGGTTCCGGCAGGCCACTACCCTGTCCCGTTCCGTACGGTTCCGCAGGTTGTGTTCCTGGTCTCCTGCAGGTGGCCACTTCCGTCTGCCTGCCTGCCTGACTGATCTGGGGTCCTAGGCTCCAACCAGGCCCCAAGCAGAACTGTGCTCCTCTCTCCTCTCCACTTTCTATCTCCCTCCAACTATATCTACTTGTGTTTTCCTGCCTCAAGTCAGCACACTCCTCGGTGGGCGTCTCTTTCCACCTGACTCCGCCCACCTGGTTTGCCTGTCTGACTCTGAGGGAGGCAATCAGGTCTTTTGGTTGACTGGTGGTACCTTACTGGGGTGGGGGTGTATGTGATGAGTGTCATGACCTGTGACCCCTGGAGTGTCCAGGGAGTCACATTCCCCCTTAGTTTAATGCAGACCGTCCGCGGTCTGCCCGTCCATCACCGGTTTTTATTTTTTGTAAAGATATAATTAATAGAAAACATTCAAAAAGAATTTTTTTTTCAATTATTCCCTTACGGGAGGCACATTGCTTGAACTGTTACAAACGGGAACATTTTTATTAAACATACGGGTAACGGGTCCATATCCTTCTGCTTTCCCACCCAAGCAACCTAGACCTTGATGCTGCCCCTAAGAAACAGGCAGCACCCCTTTTCCCCAGCCCAGAAACAGGAACCTGGCCAGGCTACCCAAGCGGGAACGGGTATGGTGCTTCACACCCGGCAGTCATTCAGAGGCCCCAAGTGCAAGGGGACCCATGACCCGGAGGATGGTTACCGGTTCTGTTGATGACCGGACCCCAGCCTGCTCTGCTGCGGGTCCCTCCTCCAACCAGCCTCTCCGGAGACTGGCAGTTGCGGGAAGGGCAGTTGGGCAATATTTACAAGCCCAATAGTTATTGGGTGGCTTGCTAGTTCTCAGCCTTGTCTCTAGGGAAAAGGGGACAACATCAGTCCCAACAGGGACGGGCACTTCAGTAGCCAACGGGCTACCACCAGACTGTTGGTCCCAACGGGGACTGTCCTTCTTGACAACGGGAGTCCGCTGCCTTACTTGAGGTCACCTTCCTTGTACTCCTCCTCCAGCTCCACATCAGGGCTGCACGGTGGGGGAGGGGACTGGGGCCACCTGGGAACGCTGTGGCTCACTCTCCTCCTTACATCAAGGCCAAACCAGCCCCTTTCCCCACAGTGGCGAGTGTAGGTAACCAGCTCACCAGCCTTCAGGTCACGATCCGGGTGACCAAGGGGAAGATGATGGTAGACGTCCTGCCGGGAGAAGAAGACTTCGGCCTCCAGGCCCGGTTCATAAATAAACCCCCATCCACGCCGGGGGTAAAACTGCCGGACCTGGCCTTCGTAGGTCTGGTCTCACACCTGGTAGGTGGCATTCCGGAGATTTTCCTTCTCCCGGATGGTGCCGGCCAGTACAGCGGCCTTCTACCTTTCACGGGCCTCGATTTCACGGCCTAGCTGGCTCTGCTGCCGCTCCCAGTACGGGGCTTCCACGGGCCCCTCAGGTGCGCGGGTTGGGCCCAGCCAGAGTTCCCCCTTCCCCCGTGCCAACTATGATCGGCACCTCTTTTTGTCAACCCCGCTGTGTCATGGCCTGGGGTGCTGCCCTGCAGCGACAACTCTGCACCGCCTCAGCCGAGGCTTGGGTGTGGAGAGCGGCCAGCTTTACCTGCCGGGTGGGCCGCTGGGTATCTGGCACCTCTATCTTGGACGGGCGGACTGCCGGGGCCGGGACATCTTCGGTTGCTTCCTGGAGTAGTGGGGCCTCTTCGGGAACGGGCTTCCTCCGGGAACCCTCCTTCCACAGAAGCGGGACGGGTGCGGGCCATGCATATGGTCGCCCACGGGCTGCTTCCACGGCCGGATCTTTCTGGGCAACTGGGACGGGCTCCGCCGCCGGTGTCGGGGGCGACAGACCAAGCGGGGAAGCGGCAGTGACCGACTCGGGCAGCGGAGGGGGGCGACAGGAGAATTGGGGGCAGACCAGGTCCCTCAGCCGCAGCGGCTGGTCCCTCAAGGACATAGGGGCGTAGGTCGCTCACCCTCTCCTCCAAATTCCCCCCCATCTCGCGTGCCCGCACGGCCGCGGCTATCTCCCCTATCTCAGCCACCCATTGCTCCATCAGGTACCTCACCTGGACTTGCAGCCGACAGCACATGAGGGTCGTCCGGGCCTCTACCCATGCCGATGTTCCTGGCATGGGCTCCGGGAATTCGGGCCTTTCGGACGGGGCAGACATGTTGACTGCTCGGGTTCCAGGAACGAGACAGGTGCAGAGTCCTGGCGTCCCTGCTTCTTATCCCCGAGATCACATGAGGCCAGCTCCTCGCCCGCCCCCCCTTGGTTTTTCTACAGCACTTCTCTCTTTGGGGGTGGGGCTTTACCTTCATGCCTTCACTGCTCGGGGAAGACGACTCGAGCAGGAAACTTTCACACCCAAGAGGGCAGATCTTCAGATTTTTCAGCAGGACGCTGCTGACGGGAACCACAAGGCACACTTCTACCGGTAAGTAGACTGGTTCTATCCTGTTCGCAGACGCCAGAAGAGTCGATGTGTACCGGCCCGCGGCCTCGGCTGCGACCACAGAGCCGCTTGGGTCCAGGCTCATGTGTGTCGTGGCTTGAGCTCCTCCGGACCCGGGGGTCACGTTGCTCTGGAAGGGGGTGTAGTGGCGGTGCATACAGGGGTTGTGGGGTGGTTGTGTTGTACAGTTCGTGACGCCACCCACGGGTTGTGGTGATTATGGACACCACCTCTGCGGTGAAGGTACGGGGGCTCGTCCGGGATCGGTGTAGTGGCGCAGCTTGGTGTTAACTAGAGTTGAGCGCGGTTCGTGGTTCGTGGTTCTCCAGTTCGCGGCTCGAGTGATTTTGGGGCATGTTCTAGATCGAACTAGAACTCGAGCTTTTTGCAAAAGCTCGGTAGTTCTAGAAACGTTCGAGAACGGTTCTAGCAGCCAAAAAACAGCTAAATCATAGCTTGGTTTCTGCTGTAATAGTGTAAGTCACTCTGTGAATCAAACTATTATCACATTTCAGTGTATAGTGTGCGTGAACAGCGCCTTCAGATCACTGCTGTTTCTATAATGGCGATCGCCATTTTTTTTTTTTTTTTTTCTTGTCTTCCTTCCCTAAGCGCGCGCGTCTTGTGGGGCGGGCCAGCATGTCAGCCAATCCCAGACACACACACAGCTAAGTGGACTTTGAGCCAGAGAAGCAACGGCATGTGTGATAGGATCTGCATGTCACATGTCCCTGCATTATAAAACCGGACATTTTCTTCACGGACGCCATTATCTGCCTTCTGCGTCTTTGGTGTCAGACATCACTGTCGCAGCTCCGTCTTCCTGAGTCCTATAGCCGATACAGCTGTATGCGCTGCATACACAGCGTTAGACAGCTTAGGGAGAGCACTTTATAGCAGTCCTTTTAAGGGCTCCAACCGGCAGGGTCAGAGAGCCATAGGTGACAGGTCCTGCAAACAGCAACAGCGTCTGTGTAGCCCAGGTCAGGGATTTCCTACCTGCATTTCACCATTAGGAGGGAATAGAAAGGCAGGCTTCCATTCCTCTACCCAGAGCACCACAATCCTGCCACTGTACCCTCTTGTCCTCTGCACACTCCAACTGATAACTAAGCCATTATACTAGCAAACACTCAGTGTACCTAGTGGCATCCTATACGTGGCTATTGGACTTTGCTATAGTCCCACTAGTGCAAAGACATTTGCAGAGCGCGTCTGCCTGCATTGCACACTACAACTCATTCTAACCAAGCCATTATACTAGCAAACACTCAGTGTACCTAGTGGCATCCTATACGTGGCTATTGGACTTTGCTATAGTCCCACTAGTGCAAAGACATTTGCAGAGCGCGTCTGCCTGCATTGCACACTACAACTCATTCTAACCAAGCCATTATACTAGCAAACACTCAGTGTACCTAGTGGCATCCTATACGTGGCTATTGGACTTTGCTATAGTCCCACTAGTGCAAAGACATTTGCAGAGCGCGTCTGCCTGCATTGCACACTCCAACTCATTAAAACCAAGCCATTATACTAGCAAACACTCAGTGTACCTAGTGGCATCCTATACGTGGCTATTGGACTTTGCTATAGTCCCACTAGTGCAAAGACATTTGCATAGCGCGTCTGCCGGCATTGCACACTCAAACTCATTTTAACTAAGCCATTATACTAGCAAACACTCAGTGTACCTAGTGGCATCCTATACGTGGCTATTGGACTTTGCTATAGTCCCACTAGTGCAAAGACATTAGCAGAGCACATCTGCCTGCATTGCACACTACAACTCATTCTAACCAAGCCATTATACTAGCAAACACTCAGTGTACCTAGTGGCATCCTATACGTGGCTATTGGACTTTGCTATAGTCCCACTAGTGCAAAGACATTTGCATAGCGCGTCTGCCTGCATTGCACACTCAAACTCATTTTAACTAAGCCATTATACTAGCAAACACTCAGTGTACCTAGTGGCATCCTATACGTGGCTATTGGACTTTGCTATAGTCCCACTAGTGCAAAGACATTAGCAGAGCACATCTGCCTGCATTGCACACTACAACTCATTCTAACCAAGCCATTATACTAGCAAACACTCAGTGTACCTAGTGGCATCCTATACGTGGCTATTGGACTTTGCTATAGTCCCACTAGTGCAAAGACATTTGCAGAGCGCGTCTGCCTGCATTGCACACTCCAACTCATTAAAACCAAGCCATTATACTAGCAAACACTCAGTGTACCTAGTGGCATCCTATACGTGGCTATTGGACTTTGCTATAGTCCCACTAGTGCAAAGACATTTGCATAGCGCGTCTGCCTGCATTGCACACTCAAACTCATTTTAACTAAGCCATTATACTAGCAAACACTCAGTGTACCTAGTGGCATCCTATACGTGGCTATTGGACTTTGCTATAGTCCCACTAGTGCAAAGATATTAGCAGAGCACATCTGCCTGCATTGCACACTCCAACTTTTTTAAACTAAGCAATTTTACTAGCAAACACTCAGTGTACCTAGTGGCATCCTAAACGTGGCTATTGGACTTTGCTATAGTCCCACTAGTGCAAAGACATTTGCAGAGCACGTCTGCCTGCATTGCACACTACAACTCATTGTTACTAAGCCATTATACTAGCAAACACTCAGTGTACCTAGTTGTATCCTAAACGTGGCTATTGTACTTTTGTCTATTCACAGTATTGGAACGATATTTGCAGCACGTCTGCCTGCATTGCACACTCTAACTTTTTTAAACTCAGCCATTTATAGTAGCAAACACTCAGTGTACCTAGTTGTATCCTAAACGTGGCTATTGTACTTTTGTCAATTCACAGTATTGGAACGTTATTTGCAGCACGTCTGCCTGCATTGCACACTCAAACTTTTTTAAACTCAGCCATTTATAGTAGCAAACACTCAGTGTACCTAGTTGTATCCTAAACGTGGCTATTGTACTTTTGTCTATTCACAGTATTGGAACGATATTTGCAGCACGTCTGCCTGCATTGCACACTCTAACTTTTTTAAACTCAGCCATTATACTAGCAAACACTCAGTGTACCTAGTGGCATCCTATACGTGGCTATTGGACTTTGCTATAGTCCCACTAGTGCAAAGACATTAGCAGAGCACATCTGCCTGCATTGCACACTACAACTCATTCTAACCAAGCCATTATACTAGCAAACACTCAGTGTACCTAGTGGCATCCTATACGTGGCTATTGGACTTTGCTATAGTCCCACTAGTGCAAAGACATTTGCAGAGCGCGTCTGCCTGCATTGCACACTCCAACTCATTAAAACCAAGCCATTATACTAGCAAACACTCAGTGTACCTAGTGGCATCCTATACGTGGCTATTGGACTTTGCTATAGTCCCACTAGTGCAAAGACATTTGCATAGCGCGTCTGCCTGCATTGCACACTCAAACTCATTTTAACTAAGCCATTATACTAGCAAACACTCAGTGTACCTAGTGGCATCCTATACGTGGCTATTGGACTTTGCTATAGTCCCACTAGTGCAAAGATATTAGCAGAGCACATCTGCCTGCATTGCACACTCCAACTTTTTTAAACTAAGCAATTTTACTAGCAAACACTCAGTGTACCTAGTGGCATCCTAAACGTGGCTATTGGACTTTGCTATAGTCCCACTAGTGCAAAGACATTTGCAGAGCACGTCTGCCTGCATTGCACACTACAACTCATTGTTACTAAGCCATTATACTAGCAAACACTCAGTGTACCTAGTTGTATCCTAAACGTGGCTATTGTACTTTTGTCTATTCACAGTATTGGAACGATATTTGCAGCACGTCTGCCTGCATTGCACACTCTAACTTTTTTAAACTCAGCCATTTATAGTAGCAAACACTCAGTGTACCTAGTTGTATCCTAAACGTGGCTATTGTACTTTTGTCTATTCACAGTATTGGAACGATATTTGCAGCACGTCTGCCTGCATTGCACACTCTAACTTTTTTAAACTCAGCCATTATACTAGCAAACACTCAGTGTACCTAGTTGTATCCTAAACGTGGCTATTGTACTTTTGTCAATTCACAGTATTGGAACGTTATTTGCAGCACGTCTGCCTGCATTGCACACTCAAACTTTTTTAAACTCAGCCATTTATAGTAGCAAACACTCAGTGTGCCTAGTTGTATCCTAAACGTGGCTATTGTACTTTTGTCAATTCACAGTATTGGAACGTTATTTGCAGCACGTCTGCCTGCATTGCACACTCAAACTTTTTTAAACTCAGCCATTTATAGTAGCAAACACTCAGTGTACCTAGTTGTATCCTAAACGTGGCTATTGTACTTTTGTCTATTCACAGTATTGGAACGTTATTTGCAGCACGTCTGCCTGCATTGCACACTCTAACTTTTTTAAACTCAGCCATTATACTAGCAAACACTCAGTGTACCTAGTTGTATCCTAAACGTGGCTATTTTACTTTTGTCTATTCACAGTATTGGAACGATATTTGCAGCACGTCTGCCTGCATTGCACACTCTAACTTTTTTAAACTCAGCCATTATACTAGCAAACACTCACTGTACCTAGTTGTATCCTAAACGTGGCTATTGTACTTTTGTCAATTCACAGTATTGGAACGTTATTTGCAGCACGTCTGCCTGCATTGCACACTCAAACTTTTTTAAACTCAGCCATTATACTAGCAAACACTCACTGTACCTAGTTGTATCCTAAACGTGGCTATTGTACTTTTGTCAATTCACAGTATTGGAACGTTATTTGCAGCACGTCTGCCTGCATTGCACACTCAAACTTTTTTAAACTCAGCCATTATACTAGCAAACACTCACTGTACCTAGTTGTATCCTAAACGTGGCTATTGTACTTTTGTCAATTCACAGTATTGGAACGTTATTTGCAGCACGTCTGCCTGCATTGCACACTCAAACTTTTTTAAACTCAGCCATTTATAGTAGCAAACACTCAGTGTACCTAGTTGTATCCTAAACGTGGCTATTGTACTTTTGTCTATTCACAGTATTGGAACGATATTTGCAGCACGTCTGCCTGCATTGCACACTCTAACTTTTTTAAACTCAGCCATTATACTAGCAAACACTCAGTGTACCTAGTGGCATCCTATACGTGGCTATTGGACTTTGCTATAGTCCCACTAGTGCAAAGACATTAGCAGAGCACATCTGCCTGCATTGCACACTACAACTCATTCTAACCAAGCCATTATACTAGCAAACACTCAGTGTACCTAGTGGCATCCTATACGTGGCTATTGGACTTTGCTATAGTCCCACTAGTGCAAAGACATTTGCATAGCGCGTCTGCCTGCATTGCACACTCAAACTCATTTTAACTAAGCCATTATACTAGCAAACACTCAGTGTACCTAGTGGCATCCTATACGTGGCTATTGGACTTTGCTATAGTCCCACTAGTGCAAAGATATTAGCAGAGCACATCTGCCTGCATTGCACACTCCAACTTTTTTAAACTAAGCAATTTTACTAGCAAACACTCAGTGTACCTAGTGGCATCCTAAACGTGGCTATTGGACTTTGCTATAGTCCCACTAGTGCAAAGACATTTGCAGAGCACGTCTGCCTGCATTGCACACTACAACTCATTGTTACTAAGCCATTATACTAGCAAACACTCAGTGTACCTAGTTGTATCCTAAACGTGGCTATTGTACTTTTGTCTATTCACAGTATTGGAACGATATTTGCAGCACGTCTGCCTGCATTGCACACTCTAACTTTTTTAAACTCAGCCATTTATAGTAGCAAACACTCAGTGTACCTAGTTGTATCCTAAACGTGGCTATTGTACTTTTGTCAATTCACAGTATTGGAACGTTATTTGCAGCACGTCTGCCTGCATTGCACACTCAAACTTTTTTAAACTCAGCCATTTATAGTAGCAAACACTCAGTGTACCTAGTTGTATCCTAAACGTGGCTATTGTACTTTTGTCTATTCACAGTATTGGAACGATATTTGCAGCACGTCTGCCTGCATTGCACACTCTAACTTTTTTAAACTCAGCCATTATACTAGCAAACACTCAGTGTACCTAGTGGCATCCTATACGTGGCTATTGGACTTTGCTATAGTCCCACTAGTGCAAAGACATTAGCAGAGCACATCTGCCTGCATTGCACACTACAACTCATTCTAACCAAGCCATTATACTAGCAAACACTCAGTGTACCTAGTGGCATCCTATACGTGGCTATTGGACTTTGCTATAGTCCCACTAGTGCAAAGACATTTGCAGAGCGCGTCTGCCTGCATTGCACACTCCAACTCATTAAAACCAAGCCATTATACTAGCAAACACTCAGTGTACCTAGTGGCATCCTATACGTGGCTATTGGACTTTGCTATAGTCCCACTAGTGCAAAGACATTTGCATAGCGCGTCTGCCTGCATTGCACACTCAAACTCATTTTAACTAAGCCATTATACTAGCAAACACTCAGTGTACCTAGTGGCATCCTATACGTGGCTATTGGACTTTGCTATAGTCCCACTAGTGCAAAGATATTAGCAGAGCACATCTGCCTGCATTGCACACTCCAACTTTTTTAAACTAAGCAATTTTACTAGCAAACACTCAGTGTACCTAGTGGCATCCTAAACGTGGCTATTGGACTTTGCTATAGTCCCACTAGTGCAAAGACATTTGCAGAGCACGTCTGCCTGCATTGCACACTACAACTCATTGTTACTAAGCCATTATACTAGCAAACACTCAGTGTACCTAGTTGTATCCTAAACGTGGCTATTGTACTTTTGTCTATTCACAGTATTGGAACGATATTTGCAGCACGTCTGCCTGCATTGCACACTCTAACTTTTTTAAACTCAGCCATTTATAGTAGCAAACACTCAGTGTACCTAGTTGTATCCTAAACGTGGCTATTGTACTTTTGTCTATTCACAGTATTGGAACGATATTTGCAGCACGTCTGCCTGCATTGCACACTCTAACTTTTTTAAACTCAGCCATTATACTAGCAAACACTCAGTGTACCTAGTTGTATCCTAAACGTGGCTATTGTACTTTTGTCAATTCACAGTATTGGAACGTTATTTGCAGCACGTCTGCCTGCATTGCACACTCAAACTTTTTTAAACTCAGCCATTTATAGTAGCAAACACTCAGTGTACCTAGTTGTATCCTAAACGTGGCTATTGTACTTTTGTCAATTCACAGTATTGGAACGTTATTTGCAGCACGTCTGCCTGCATTGCACACTCAAACTTTTTTAAACTCAGCCATTATACTAGCAAACACTCACTGTACCTAGTTGTATCCTAAACGTGGCTATTGTACTTTTGTCAATTCACAGTATTGGAACGTTATTTGCAGCACGTCTGCCTGCATTGCACACTCAAACTTTTTTAAACTCAGCCATTATACTAGCAAACACTCACTGTACCTAGTTGTATCCTAAACGTGGCTATTGTACTTTTGTCAATTCACAGTATTGGAACGTTATTTGCAGCACGTCTGCCTGCATTGCACACTCAAACTTTTTTAAACTCAGCCATTTATAGTAGCAAACACTCAGTGTACCTAGTTGTATCCTAAACGTGGCTATTGTACTTTTGTCTATTCACAGTATTGGAACGTTATTTGCAGCACGTCTGCCTGCATTGCACACTCAAACTTTTTTAAACTCAGCCATTATACTAGCAAACACTCACTGTACCTAGTTGTATCCTAAACGTGGCTATTGTACTTTTGTCAATTCACAGTATTGGAACGATATTTGCAGGACATCTGCCTGCATTGCACACTCAAACTTTTTTAAACTCAGCCATTATACTAGCAAACACTCACTGTACCTAGTTGTATCCTAAACGTGGCTATTGTACTTTTGTCTATTCACACTACTGCAAATCTATGTGCAGCACCTCTGCATGACAACCTCGTGCTCTGTTTTTAATAAGCTATAATGATAGCACAAAATACTGCCATTTTGTGGCATCATAGAACTGGCTGTTGTATTCCATTAGTGCCCCACTGGTGACAAGCTATTTCTAGCACCTCTACATCACACCCTCATGCACATTTAGCTACGCTAATGTTATAGCAAACTCATGGAATTCATTGCTGCATTTCATAATTCGGAGGGATAGAAAGTCAGGCTTCCTTTAGCTTTTCCTTCTGTTCATAGACAGCATCTCCAAGACAAATTTCCCCTCCACGTCTAAGTGTGGAGAGGCAGCTAGTGCGCATGCGTGTGCCGATGTACCCCAGCTGCAGCATAATTACAGTGTTTCGCCTAGTGAGTATGCTCAGCCTGACTGTGCCATTCCTGACGCTAAGTCTTCATTTCGGGATACAGCGCATGCTCCCACACTAAGTGTGAAAAGCCTCTTTGCACAGGTGCTTGCATTCTGTGCCGGGTCTAAGTCCTGTTTTGTGCCTAGACACCATGCTAAAGCTGATAGTCTTTTTTCAGAGACTGTATTTCATGCTACTGAGCATGCTCAGGCACTTCCTGCATCAGAGACTAGGTCCGGTAATGAACTCTTTGGCCCTGGCCCTGATGTGGGGGTCCCATATAGACCACAGGGCATCAGGTGTCCTCCCAAATGGCTTGCAGAGGCCCACACCTATGACTTGTCACCGCATTATTGATGGTCAGACGATGACTGGTGAGGTGTTTGGGTCATGGCAGCCATGAGGTCATCATTGAAGTTGCGTTTCCAAATAGGACGCTAGTTATGCCACTCATGACGTGTCACTCTGCTTTTGTCTCCAGGAGGTGCATTGTGGTTCACCCTGGTTTGGGGCGGACCCAGGTTATAAAAGGGGCTGGAGCCAACAAGGAGGTGCGCAGTCTTCTATTATGCTCCGAAAGAGCACACCTCCATGTGTTGAACCCATTGCGGCTTTAGGCCAGAGGTAGGCAGGGATAGGGTGGTGGATGCAGGCCACCACCACAGTTGGTAACGCAGAACGGTTAAGACCAGCTCCTGTCCTAACAGTCCTGCTTGTGCAGCCCAGTGGCATTAACAGGCCTGCTGCTGCTGATGCGCCTGCTGTCCACAGGTGTGGCCCCTACGCACACGGTCAGCGTACTCAATGGCCCCTGTGTTGTTAACAGGGAGTTCCTGGGCTGGGTGGGCATGTGGACCCTGTGACGCTAACAGGGCTCACAGTCTCCAGATCCGAATGGCGTCTAACTCGGTTCAGGCTACTATTAGTTTCATAGCCACACAGCTCTGTATCCTCCACCAAACCTTCAAGTTGCCAACCTCTCCTTTTCCAACTGGGAGCACGGTGGACACTGACTGCTGAAGGTGATATATACCTTTCTCTTTCTTTTCTTATTAATTTTTGTTATATAGCGGTCACAGATTATATACCACTTTATCCAAATCTGCCAGTCCCACTGTAACAGATGTTGTTTCTTCAGCAAATGTTACAGTTGTTTAACCACCAAATCCACGGACCAAAATTTTTTTCCCCTTTCCAACACACCTGTTCCCCTTTCCAACAGCATCTGTCCTTTTTCAACTCATTTTGGGATATGACCAAAAGTGCAACTGTGCAGGGACACCGTACTCAACGCCATCTCAGCACAGCAGCCATCCCTCGGTCCCTCCGATGTGGACAAGTAAAAGACCATTTCCTCCTATCCATGACAAAGTGTTGAGATTCACTCTGTGCAGCACTGGTGTTTAGTGGAAAAGTAGATCTAAGATTGCGTACCACATTCTGCAGATACTCCTGTATACGTGCGTCTATTTCTATGGCAGGAATTAGTTCGCCAAATTTTGTCTTGTACCGGGGATCTAACAGTGTGGCAACCCAGTATTCAGGATTACTTCAAATTCATACAATCCGAGGGTCATGTAGGTAGTGCAGCAAGAAGGCGCTCATGTGTCTTGTGCATCCAGGAGGACCAAGTCCTTGGTGTGTTGGTGGCAGAGAGGTGAGAATCGTGCATCCTTCCTCTGCCCTCTACCCACAACCTCGCACAACCGAAATGTGAGCAAGCTCTCACTCATCTGCTGAGTCTTCCATGCCCATCGCCAGTTCGTCCTCCATTTCTTCATGGGCTCCTGCACTTTCATCAACACTTTTTGCTGATACTATGCGCCCTTGTTAATCCCTCTCCCTCACCATGACTGCCGCATAGGTGCCGCTGACCATCTGGACCTCGTAGATCTTGTTATCCCTTCCGCATATGACTCCTCCTGTACTTCCTCCCCTTCCTCTTGTCCCAACACCTGACTCCGAATAATAATTACAGTGTGCTCCATCATGTAGATGACCAGAATTGTCACGCTGAGAATGACATTGCCAGTGCTAAACATCTTCGTCGACATTTCAAAACTGTGTAGCAGGGTGCATAGGTCCTTGATCTGACACCACTCCAGCAGCGTGATCTGCACCACCTCTGGATCAACTTATCCCAGGCTATATGTCTTACCGTATTTCAGCAGGGCTCTGCGGTGCTGCCACACACGCTGCAACATGTGCAGATTCCAATTCCTGCGTGTCGGAACATCGCATTTCCGGCGTTTAACTGCCAGACCCTAAGACTTCCGGAGTGATGAAAGTTGTTGAGCTGCTGTGTGCGCACGATGGAAGTGAGCACATAGCGAGCGTGCCCGCTGCACAAGGCCATGTAGGCCGTGATGGTGTTTTAAAAATTGCTGGAGAATTCGGATCAACACGTGAGCCATAAAAGGCACGTGTGTCACATTGCCCTGAGGATGGCCCGCAGCCAGGTTTGCATCATTGCCGCACACGGCTGTTAAGTCACCAACGGAGTCCGCTCCGTCAATTTGTACTCCGGTCGCCAGGTGACAACGTGTTCCTTTCATGAATAGTGCTGATGATGGGAGAGTAGTCGATGCCAGCGGCGCAGGTGGACGCAGGTTATGCTCACCCACTGGGCTGCATTACCTTGACAGATGCAGAATCTCTGGCTGAATGTAGCTGGTGGGTATCTCACAGATGAAATACCATCATTCAGCTACAACCAATGGGAAGACACCACACCCTTTTTTATGCCCATCCTGTCTGCAGACCACTGCCAGACATAGCTATGAACCTCTGGTTAATTTTACCCCCAGTTCAGTTTTATGATTTTGTGTGCTTGTTACCTGACTACTTTTCCTGCTTGCTGTTTATGTACCTTGTTGGCCGATACGCATTTCACCTCTGCTTGTTTTCTGATTAAGTCCTGGCCGTCCCATTCTGTTCCTGTTCCTCAATTAATGTTTTGACCCTGCCTGACTACTATTCTCTGTAATAGCGGTGTGACTCACATTTCCCATACATTTCAAAGTAAAACTTTGACCGCCTGATGGCATTGAGCTCTGCTGCCAGCATAGTAAGGAGGTGTGTGGTAGTCCTTGTGCGCAGTTGCAAGGAAGGGTGGCCTGACCACACAGGGTTTGCGCAAAGGTAGAGGACCCACACGAGGTTGAAGAGGCAGAAGCAGTGTATTAACTTCTACATACAGAACAAGGATTGAAACAACTCGTGGGGACGGCAAGACTTGTACAGCAGACCCTTCTCCATCTCTCACCATAGTTTGCCAGTGCCCAGTCAGTGACATGTAATGACCCTGTCTATGCTTACTGGTCCAAGTATCTGTGTTGAAATGCACCCTGTCGCACACAGATTTTCTCAAGGAAGTGGTGATGTTGTGTGCGACATGCCGGTGTAGCGCGGGCATGCTTTTCTTGGAGAAGCAGTGGTGATTGGGCATCTGGTACTGGGGCACAGCGACAGACATAAGGTCTGTAAAATCCTGTGTGTCCACTACGCGTAAAGGCAGCATTTCGGTAGCCAACAGCTTACAGAGGGATAGAGTCAACCACTTAGCTTTGTCATGGGTCGCAGTAAGTGGCCTTTTATTTGACCACATCTGAGGGACAGAGATCTGGCTGCTGTCTGTAGACGGTGTTGAGTAGGGTGTCCCTGGAAAAATGCAGGTTTGTGAGAAAAGTGCAGGCGGAGACATGATGTTGGCTTCATCTTGCCTTCAGATCTGTTCATCTTGTATCATTTTTAAAAAACACAGCAAGCAAGGGTTACTCCAAGCGGAGTCTCCCTTTTTTTCCAAAAATTGGGCCCCACACAGACACCTTATCAGTGGCAGCACTTGTGCCCTAGTTGCAAACAGGATGTTTTGATTTGCATCAAGCACATTCCAAATCCACAAGCATTTACTCTCCCCAGGATGACACAGGGGTAGTAAATTCCTTCTGGATCCATGACTTGTTCATTTTGATGAACGTCAGTCTGTCCACATTGTCACTGGACAGACGCGTGCGCTTATCTGTCAGCACACACCCAGCAGCACTGAAGACACGTTCAGAGACAACGCTGGCAGCTGGACACGACAAAATCTTCGAGGCGTAACTGGAGAGCTCTTGACATTTTTCTATATTTGAAGCACAAAAGGAGCAAGGCTCCATTTGCAAAGTCATTGCATCGATGTTCATTTGGAGATACTCCTGTATCATCCTCTCCATCCGTTGACTATGTGTCAGACTTGTTGTCTCTGGTGGCCTTGCAAAGGAGGGTCTAAAAAAATTATGAAAAGATTCCATAAAATTGCTGTTACCAGCACCAGATACGGTCCTACTGGTACGGGTAGACTGTTGAAGATGACGAGGCCGTCCCATGTTTGTCAAGTTACAACTGGGAGAATCACTCCCTTCACCTGCACGGTTGTTTGGTGGAAAAGCCGAGCTAAGATCGAGTAACAGCTTCTGCTGATACTCCTGCATACGTGCGTCCCTTTCTATGGGTGGAATTATGTCACAAAATTTGGACTTGTCCCGGGGATCTAATAGTGTGGCAAGCCAGTAGTCATCATCACTTCTAATTTTGACAATACGAGGGTCATGTTGGAGGTAGTGCAACAAGAAGGCACTCATGTGTCTTGCGCAGCCATGCGCACCAAGTCCACGCTGTGTTTGTGGCATAGAGGTGCTAACCGTTCTTTCTTCCTCTGTCATCTCCCCCCAACCTCTTTCAACTGAAATTTGACCAAGGTCCCCCTCATCTGCTGAGTCTTCCATGTCCATGGACAGTTCGTCCTCCATATCTTCATGTCCTCCTGCACCTTCCTCAACATCTCACCTGCTACCATGCGCCCTTGTTGATCCCTGTCCCCCATGGTCCCATGCCTGCCGCGTTGGTGATGATGAACGTCTGGACCTTGGTGATGTTGTTGTGTCTTGCGCATATGAATCCTCCTGTAGTTCCTCCCCTTCCTGTTGTCCCACCCCCTGACTACGAATAGTGTTTAGCGTGTGCTCCAGCATGTAAATGACTGTAATCGTCATGCTGATAATGGCATTGTCAGCGCTAAACATATTCGTCGCCATGTCGAAACTGTGCAGAAGGGTGCATAGGTCCTTGATCTGAGATCACTCCATCAGGGTGATCTGCCCCACTTCTGCATCTCGTTGGCCCAGGCTATACATCATGACGTATTGCACCAGGGCTCACCGGTGCTGCCACAGTCGCTGTAACATGTGGAGAGTTGAATTCCAGCGTGTCGCCACATCGCATTTCAGGCGATGAACCGGCAGGCCGAAAGACTTCTGGAGCGATGCAAGTCGCTCAGGTGCGGCGGTTGAACGGCGGAAGTGAGCACTGCAGACAGTTTCCGTGCCCTGGTCAGAAGGCCATCTAGGCCGGGATAGTGTGTTAAAAATTGCTGGACAACAAGGTTAAACACGTGAGCCATACAAGGCACGTGTGTCACCTTGCCCAGGCGAAGGGCCGCACCCAGGTTTGCAGCATTGTCGCACACGGCCTTACCAGGCTGCAGGTTGAGTGGAGACAACCATTTATCAAAATCAGTCTCCAGAGCTGCCCACAACTCAGTCGCTGTGTGACTCCTATTTCAAAGACATGTCAAGCTAAAGACCGCCTGATGCCGTTGCGCTCTGCTACCAGCATAGTAATGAGGGGTGCGTGATTCCTTCTGCGCAGTGAGAACGCTGGTGGCCTGACCAGGCAGGCTTGGGGCGGAGGTGGAGGACCCAGATGAGGTGGAGGATGCAGAAGCAGTGGCGGAACTTGGACAGACAGAGGATTGACACACAAGTCGTGGGGACGGCAAGACTTGTGCAGCAGACCCTTCACCATCTATCACCATAGTTACCCAGTGGCCAGTCAGCGACATGTAACGTCCCTGTCCATGCTTACTGGTCCAAGTATCGGTGGTGAAATGCACCCGTTCACACACAGAGTTTCTCAAGGAAGCGGTGATGTTGTGTGCGACATGCTGGTGTAGCGCGGGCACACCTTTCTTAGAGAAGTAGTGGCGACTAGGCATCTGGTACTGGGGCACAGCGACAGACATAAGGTCTCTAAAATCCTGTGTGTCCACTAGGCGGAAAGGCAGCATTTCTGTAGTCAACAGCTTACAGAGGGATAGAGTCAACCTCTTCGCTTTGTCATGGGTCGCAGGAAGTGGCCTTTTATTTGACCACATCTGAGGGACAGAGATCTGGCTGCTGTGTGTAGACGGTGTTGAGTCGGGTGTCCCTGGAAAAATGCAGCTTTGTGAGGAAAGTGCAGGCGGAGACATGATGTTGCCTTCATCCAAAGTTGGTGCTATCGATGTCTGAGAGAGCTGTACACACTCACTTGTTTCCCCTTCCAAACCAACTGACGACCTACCAAGCAAACTGCCTGTTGCGGTTACAGTGGTGGAAGTTGTGGGTGGAAAAACAGGTGTGACAGCTGTCCCCACAGTCCTAGAAGATGACGAGCGCGCGGATGCACTGGAAGGGGCAGGCGGTGGATGGTTCGCTCCGCTAGGCCGCATTGCAGCACGGTGAGCTTCCCATCGGGCCATATGATATTTATTCATGTGACGATTCATGGAAGAAGTTGTCAAACTGCTGAGGTTTTGACCTCTACTAAGAGAACCATGACAAATTTTACAGATCACATAATTTGGGCGATCTTTTTCTATGTCAAAAAAGGACCTGGCTAGGCAAGGCTTAGAGGCCATGCGACCTGTTGATCCACCCCGAATAATGCTCAGAGGCAGAGTGGTGGCTGAGGATGCAGTTGTAGACGTGCTACCAGTGCTCCGACTGTGTCCAGGAAGGCGCCAGGTTACTTCGACGTCGGTTGCATCCTCCTCCACCGCCTCTGTTGACCTCCTCGAGTGTCTGACTGTGGGTTGACAGTAGGTGTGATCTAGAACTTAATCATCAATTGTTGTGTTTGCACTCCCCTACCCCTCAGACCGAGTTTCTTCTTGCCCTGACCGAATATTTAAGTTGTCATCCCAATCGGGTATCTGCGTCTCATCTTCATCAGTATGTTCCTCATTGCCTATAACCACAGTTGTTGGAAAGGCAGCATTTTGGTAGCCAACAGTTTGCATATGATGAAAGTCAACCTCCAAGCCATTTCATGCCCTTCTAAAAGCATGTAAAACACAGCGAGGGGACTCCAACCACAGTCTCCCTCGTTGCCACTAACTGGGCCACACACACCCCACTTGACTGGCATCGGTTGAGCCCCCTTTTGAAAAAGAAAAAGATGCTTTGCATGAAGCACTCTCAAAAATACGCGTGCCTTTCCCGTCCCCTGGCTGACCCAGGGGAAGAAAAGTCCTCTGAGAGCCATGACTTGTTCATCTTGGTTCTTTTAGAGACACAGCGAGGGGACTCCAACCACAGTCTCCCTCGTTGCCACTAACTGGGCCACACACACCCCACTTGACTGGCATCGGTTGAGCCCCCTTTTGAAAAAGAAAAAGATGCTTTGCATGAAGCACTCTCAAAAATACGCGTGCCTTTCCCGTCCCCTGGCTGACCCAGGGGAAGAAAAGTCCTCTGAGAGCCATGACTTGTTCATCTTGGTTCTTTTAGAGACACAGCGAGGGGACTCCAACCACAGTCTCCCTCGTTGCCACTAACTGGGCCACACACACCCCACTTGACTGGCATCGGTTGACCCCCCCTTTTGACAAAGAAAAAGATGCTTTGCATGAAGCACTCTCAAAAATACGCGTGCCTTTCCCGTCCCCTGGCTGACCCAGGGGAAGAAAAGTCCTCTGAGAGCCATGACTTGTTCATCTTGGTTCTTTTAGAGACACAGCGAGGGGACTCCAACCACAGTCTCCCTCGTTGCCACTAACTGGGCCACACACACCCCACTTGACTGGCATCGGTTGAGCCCCCTTTTGAAAAAGAAAAAGATGCTTTGCATGAAGCACTCTCAAAAATACGCGTGCCTTTCCCGTCCCCTGGCTGACCCAGGGGAAGAAAAGTCCTCTGAGAGCCATGACTTGTTCATCTTGGTTCTTTTAGAGACACAGCGAGGGGACTCCAACCACAGTCTCCCTCGTTGCCACTAACTGGGCCACACACACCCCACTTGACTGGCATCGGTTGACCCCCCCTTTTGACAAAGAAAAAGATGCTTTGCATGAAGCACTCTCAAAAATACGCGTGCCTTTCCCGTCCCCTGGCTGACCCAGGGGAAGAAAAGTCCTCTGAGAGCCATGACTTGTTCATCTTGGTTCTTTTAGAGACACAGCGAGGGGACTCCAACCACAGTCTCCCTCGTTGCCACTAACTGGGCCACACACACCCCACTTGACTGGCATGGGTTGACCCCCCTTTTGAATAAGAAACAGATGCTTTGCATGAAGCACTCTCAAAAATACACGTGCCTTTCCCGTCCCCTGGCTGACCCAGGGGAAGAAAAGTCCTCTGAGAGCCATGACTTGTTCATCTTGGTTCTTTTAGAGACACAGCGAGGGGACTCCAACCACAGTCTCCCTCGTTGCCACTAACTGGGCCACACACACCCCACTTGACTGGCATCGGTTGAGCCCCCTTTTGAAAAAGAAAAAGATGCTTTGCATGAAGCACTCTCAAAAATACGCGTGCCTTTCCCGTCCCCTGGCTGACCCAGGGGAAGAAAAGTCCTCTGAGAGCCATGACTTGTTCATCTTGGTTCTTTTAGAGACACAGCGAGGGGACTCCAACCACAGTCTCCCTCGTTGCCACTAACTGGGCCACACACACCCCACTTGACTGGCATCGGTTGACCCCCCCTTTTGACAAAGAAAAAGATGCTTTGCATGAAGCACTCTCAAAAATACGCGTGCCTTTCCCGTCCCCTGGCTGACCCAGGGGAAGAAAAGTCCTCTGAGAGCCATGACTTGTTCATCTTGGTTCTTTTAGAGACACAGCGAGGGGACTCCAACCACAGTCTCCCTCGTTGCCACTAACTGGGCCACACACACCCCACTTGACTGGCATCGGTTGACCCCCCCTTTTGACAAAGAAAAAGATGCTTTGCATGAAGCACTCTCAAAAATACGCGTGCCTTTCCCGTCCCCTGGCTGACCCAGGGGAAGAAAAGTCCTCTGAGAGCCATGACTTGTTCATCTTGGTTCTTTTAGAGACACAGCGAGGGGACTCCAACCACAGTCTCCCTCGTTGCCACTAACTGGGCCACACACACCCCACTTGACTGGCATCGGTTGAGCCCCCTTTTGAAAAAGAAAAAGATGCTTTGCATGAAGCACTCTCAAAAATACGCGTGCCTTTCCCGTCCCCTGGCTGACCCAGGGGAAGAAAAGTCCTCTGAGAGCCATGACTTGTTCATCTTGGTTCTTTTAGAGACACAGCGAGGGGACTCCAACCACAGTCTCCCTCGTTGCCACTAACTGGGCCACACACACCCCACTTGACTGGCATCGGTTGACCCCCCCTTTTGACAAAGAAAAAGATGCTTTGCATGAAGCACTCTCAAAAATACGCGTGCCTTTCCCGTCCCCTGGCTGACCCAGGGGAAGAAAAGTCCTCTGAGAGCCATGACTTGTTCATCTTGGTTCTTTTAGAGACACAGCGAGGGGACTCCAACCACAGTCTCCCTCGTTGCCACTAACTGGGCCACACACACCCCACTTGACTGGCATCGGTTGAGCCCCCTTTTGAAAAAGAAAAAGATGCTTTGCATGAAGCACTCTCAAAAATACGCGTGCCTTTCCCGTCCCCTGGCTGACCCAGGGGAAGAAAAGTCCTCTGAGAGCCATGACTTGTTCATCTTGGTTCTTTTAGAGACACAGCGAGGGGACTCCAACCACAGTCTCCCTCGTTGCCACTAACTGGGCCACACACACCCCACTTGACTGGCATCGGTTGAGCCCCCCTTTTGACAAAGAAAAAGATGCTTTGCATGAAGCACTCTCAAAAATACGCGTGCCTTTCCCGTCCCCTGGCTGACCCAGGGGAAGAAAAGTCCTCTGAGAGCCATGACTTGTTCATCTTGGTTCTTTTAGAGACACAGCGAGGGGACTCCAACCACAGTCTCCCTCGTTGCCACTAACTGGGCCACACACACCCCACTTGACTGGCATCGGTTGAGCCCCCTTTTGAAAAAGAAAAAGATGCTTTGCATGAAGCACTCTCAAAAATACGCGTGCCTTTCCCGTCCCCTGGCTGACCCAGGGGAAGAAAAGTCCTCTGAGAGCCATGACTTGTTCATCTTGGTTCTTTTAGAGACACAGCGAGGGGACTCCAACCACAGTCTCCCTCGTTGCCACTAACTGGGCCACACACACCCCACTTGACTGGCATCGGTTGACCCCCCCTTTTGACAAAGAAAAAGATGCTTTGCATGAAGCACTCTCAAAAATACGCGTGCCTTTCCCGTCCCCTGGCTGACCCAGGGGAAGAAAAGTCCTCTGAGAGCCATGACTTGTTCATCTTGGTTCTTTTAGAGACACAGCGAGGGGACTCCAACCACAGTCTCCCTCGTTGCCACTAACTGGGCCACACACACCCCACTTGACTGGCATCGGTTGAGCCCCCTTTTGAAAAAGAAAAAGATGCTTTGCATGAAGCACTCTCAAAAATACGCGTGCCTTTCCCGTCCCCTGGCTGACCCAGGGGAAGAAAAGTCCTCTGAGAGCCATGACTTGTTCATCTTGGTTCTTTTAGAGACACAGCGAGGGGACTCCAACCACAGTCTCCCTCGTTGCCACTAACTGGGCCACACACACCCCACTTGACTGGCATCGGTTGAGCCCCCCTTTTGACAAAGAAAAAGATGCTTTGCATGAAGCACTCTCAAAAATACGTGTGCCTTTCCCGTCCCCTGGCTGACCCAGGGGAAGAAAAGTCCTCTGAGAGCCATGACTTGTTCATCTTGGTTCTTTTAGAGACACAGCGAGGGGACTCCAACCACAGTCTCCCTCGTTGCCACTAACTGGGCCACACACACCCCACTTGACTGGCATCGGTTGAGCCCCCCTTTTGACAAAGAAAAAGATGCTTTGCATGAAGCACTCTCAAAAATACGCGTGCCTTTCGCCTCCCCTGGCTGACCCAGGGGAAGAAAAGTCCTCTGAGAGCCAGGTCCACATTGTCAGTGGACAGACACGTGTGCTTATCTGCCAGCAGACCCCCAGCAGCACTGAAGACAGGTTCCGAGAGAACGCTGGCTGCAGGACACGACAAGATCCTCAAGGCGTACGTGGCGAGCTCAGGCAATTTATCCAGATTGGAAGCCTAAAATGAGCAGGGCTCAAGTTGCACAATAATGGAATCGATGTTTCTTTGCATATACTCATATATCTGTGTGTCTCCCTCTTTTTCCTTGTCCAGCTGTTTTGTTTTCACATGAGTATATGTCCTTGTCACTTTCCCATGTGTTTGTGTTATGTTGTGAGTTGTTTGTCACCTTTTGGACACCTTTCAGGGTGTTTTCTAGGTGTTTTACTGTGTTTGTGATTGCCTGCCATTGTTTCCTATGGGCTCGAGTTCGGTTCGTCGAACGTTCGACGAGCCGAACTCGAGCCAGACCCCCCGTTCGGCGAACCGCCTCGAGCCGAACCGGGACCGGTTCGCTCATCTCTAGTGTTAACCCCTCCGTGGGTAGGAGCGGTGTGTCCCAGGGCCCGGTAGTGAGGTTGCAGGGTGCTGGGTTGCGGTGCGGTGTGGTGCCCGAGGGCACTGGTGTACTCACAATTAAACCACACAGAGTCACTGGTGAACCAAACAGGGTGACGAATGGGGCCCGCAGCCGGCTGCAGTTTCTCCAGATCGGTTGGTAATGTTTGCCTTTCTCCTGCACCTGTATGTGATCTTGGCTACTGTGCCTGGGCACTGGTAGCCCGCTCCCCGGCATATATGTGTCAGAGGAGCCCGTTTGCCCGCAGACGCTGGCCCCTTGGATCTCTGGCCTCTGGCGGTGGCTCCTATATGGACGGGTTGGGCTGTTGCCTTCAATCGGGACTTAGGTGGGAATGAACCCCTGAGGTCCAGACTGCAATCTGTTGATTTGACTATGGTGGTGGCTTATAGCCTAGTTCGGGGTCTGAGTACCCTGCCTGGTGCTCCGGTATCCAGTTAGCTCCCCGGTTCGGTTCCGGCAGGCCACTACCCTGTCTTGGTCCCTTACGGTTCTGGAGGTCATATTCCCGGTCTCCTGCAGGCAGCCACTACCGTCTGCCTGCCTGACTGATCTGGGGTCCTAGGCTCCAACCAGGCCCCAAGCAGAACTGTGCTCCTCTCTCTGCTCTCCACTTTCTATCTCCCTCCAACTATATCTACTTGTGTTTTCCTGCCTCAGGCCAGCAGACTCCTCGGTGGGCGTGTCTTTCTGCCTGACTCCGCCCACCTGGTGTGCCTGTCTGACTCTGAGGGAGGCAATCAGGTCTTTTGGTTGACTGGTGGTACCTTACTGGGGTGGGGGTGTATGTGATGAGTGTCATGACCTGTGACCCCTGGAGTGTCCAGGGAATCACATTAGTCGTTGCAAATGATCCGGACCATTTTCTTCAAAGGTGATGTCCTGCTGGGCAGGACGCATTGCTATGTTTGACGCTGTGTGACAGGGTCCCAATGACCGCCGAGATCGTTATACAGGTCGCTACTACGACCTGTATCATTACTGCATCGTTGGTAAGGTCTGACTGTGTGACATCTCACCAGCGACCTCCCAGCAACTTACCAGCGATCCTTATCAGGTCGCATCGTTTTCGGGATTGCTAGTAAGTCGTTGTGTGTGACTGGGCCTTTAAGATTGTTCTGATTGTTTATAGCCATTGCAGAAGTAGTTATGGCCTCATTTATGAAAACTACCTCACAGTAAGATCACTCTGGTTGCCTGTAGCAACCTGAATACAGCTTTCAGCACTATTAGGTAAAATGAAAGCTGAGCTCTGATTGATTGCTATGGACAATTAGAACAAGTCTGAGTTTACACAACTAAGATTTTAAAATCTTTAGGACACACATTTTCTTCTTTATATATAGATTCACCTTTTAGATCTCTGATCTATGGGAGGTGATTGTGAGGGTCATAATAATAAGCAGTGTTTTTTAAAATAACACCCAATAAAAAGACCATCTATTGTGACAGTTAATCTAAAAGCTTGAATAGAAACTGATGAGATAGGCTAAATCAAAGGCAGGTGAAACATCTGAATGATAGGAACGTCATCTTCAGTAGAAACTGAGCAGACAAGCAAAATCAAGGGAAGCTGAAACATCTGAACACCAGAAACATAGTCTTCAGGAGATTTGAATGAGACAGGCTGAATCAAGACATTTGGAAACATCTGAGCAAAAGAACGAATGTCATTAAAATGACCACATACAACTTATGCAACTTATGCAAAGACGTAGGCAGGCAGACTCGAGTTTGGAAGTTTTGTGTACGAACCAATTTAGGACTATAGGTCATATCTGAAAGTCATAGTAGGCAAAACGGACGTAACATGCAAATATTGTCAATTAAAAAAACGTTTAACCTTGAAGTCAGTTTGCCACCTTTAACCACTTCTCTCATACATGTTGGGAAGGATTCCTGAGTCCAAACATTTTCTGCAAAGTATTACGGGGTATAATTCATCTTTCCAGATGGCATCCTTTGGTACTTGGTATGGCTGTACTTGAGGATGCAGGATTTATGCCAGCTAACAAAAAAGAAGAGTTGAAATAAAAAAAAATTAAAATGCTGAAGATGTCATCTTCAGGGTGAAACTGAAAATGTAACCTTAGAATGCAACAATTTCACATGTCATAATTTTCTGCAAATCAAACTGTGGGTATTTTGCTATTTTTTTATAGAAGCATTTACAGGGTTTGTTTTTCATTCTGTCAAAATTAAAATGTATTTTTGTTTATATTGTATGCTATACTAGGCCCTGTGCACACACCTTTGCCAGGCGCAGTAGGTCTTAAATGGAACTATTAGACAATTTGGTAGTTTCTTTTGAATAATGTGCCTGTTATATGCAATTTTGGTCTGTTTGGTCAATCACACATTTTTATTCTAAACAGTGTGTAACAAGTTCTGTAAAGCAGGCAAAGTATTCATGATATATACGCTCCTCCCACCGTATAGCATGTTTTGCATCGATCTGAAAATTCATGGGCAATTTCCCTCAAATATTTTTTTACATTTGTAGCTTCTGTCATTTGTAGAGTTCTGGATAATTACCATATTTTTTGGATTATAAGATGCACCTTTCCTCCCCAAAATTTGGGAGGAAAGTGAGGGCTGTATCTAATAATCTGAATGAAGCTTACTAGAGTGGTGGAGAGGTGTCACAAGAGGCCAGGGGAATGCTGCGTTGGCTTGCGTGGTGTGCAGCGGGTGCACAGGTGTCTCTGGCGGCTTTGCGGGGGTCTCTGGCGGCTGTTCGGGGGCTCCAGCGGTTGGTGCTGGGGCAGCTGTACGAGTTCTCCGGTGGCTGGACTAGCATTAGGGGGTGGTGAGGACTTCAAATAATGCCACTCAGCGTTGGTGCATGCGCAGATTGAGTTCTCTGCTCAAGCTCTCATCTGTGCATGCCCCGCCTCCGGCCTATTGATCTCCCAGCATCGGACTTCAGGAAAATGGCGCCCAGAGGTGGCACTTGCACAGATGAGATCTCGGCTTGCCATTGAGCCAAGAGCACAATATGCACTGATTCTGGGCACCATTTTCCTGGAGCCCTCACCATCCGCAGCTGCCGCCGCCACAGCCCGAGCCCCAGCACAGCTGTGCCAGCACCAGCATGGCTGCCCCAGCACGGCTGCCCGAGCCCCAGCCTCCGCCGCAGCCCGAGCACAGCCTACAGTTTCTTGAACACCCATCACCCCTGCCTCCTATGACTCCGCTCCACCACCACTGTGGCCCCCTCCGGTAAGACACCATTGGATTATAAAACGGACCCCATTTTTTTCACCTTTTTTAGCTATGAATTTGGGGTGCGTCTAATAATCCGGTGCATCTTATAAACCGAAAAATATGGTACATCCTTCAATATATTCTCTGTCTGGTGGTATCTTGCTTAGACAGTCCTCACAGGGTAGTGTAAGACAATGATTTACTTGTGTGACTTATGCTATCTACTTTTTGTTGCTTAGCAATTCTTAACACCAAACAATTGTCTAGCAGTCTTGTGTGTTGCAATCATTGTACACATGTGAAAGTGTGGATTTAATGCTTGCAGTGTCGCCCCTTGTCCACCAGGGGGGTTGTCACACAGGCTGGACAAGACTGTGTGTTCCAGTACATGACAGTGTGTGGATCAGGCCCGCAGAGTGCAGACATGTGATGAACTGCTCTCGCCCTGTTTATTGAGAGTACTTTCTGCTGAGCATATGAAAGGTGTTAGTGTCACATCAAGAAAGTGGGCATTTGCTGCAGTACTGAGAACTGAAATCCAGAAGACATAGTTGGATGTTGCCAGCATGAAACTTCTTGATGAACCATTCCTGTATTGACCTTTTCCGGATGGTTGTCAGCCACCGAGAATATAGATACTACGTTTGAATCTACTGAAGGTATAGATACTCTGAATCTACTGATGATACAGATACTCTGTTTGGATCTGCCTGATATTCCTGTACCAGAAGCGTGGAACCTTAAGTCCTGAGATCAGGTCCTGTGAGAACATTTTTGACGGGAAATGTGCACACATCCGATATTGTTTGGCGCCAAACTAGCTTAGATAGACTGCAGCCATTGGACAGCAACTCTGCTTGTTCACACATAAAACTGCAGTTACTGATAAAATTTAGCATCTGGGTAGCTTCTGCTGTGTGTGTGTGGTACAGGTGATGGAGAGTTTAGCCTTTTAGTTAAGTTTGTAAGCCTTTGTGCTGACTCATCGACAGGTCCTTCTTTATACCCAGTGATCCTCACTATGCACATAGAGTAGAAATAGCACCCTTGTACTAGTCAGAGTGTTTGTTAGATAAATGTATTCTGATATCTCCATATACATTGGAGAGTGTTGCATGGGCAGCACATTGGTCCCAGTCTTTTGTCAGGGAGTCCTACGCTGGCCCTGTGACTGTGGAGCCCTGCACTCGCCCTGACCCTGGAGGTACCCTTGATGGTAGAGAAGTTTAGGTCACCGACCTAAGCCCTACCTCCTGTCCAGTCCTGTCCTAATAACACCAACCCCGAGATGGACAGGACCCCAGGTAACAACCTCCCAAAGGCATAGACAAGGGGGTAAGATTGAAACACACACACCACAAATAACCACAGATGAGAGACAAAACGATACAAGAGGCAATAAACCAAAAAAGTAGAAGTAAAGGTCCAGTCACACTAAGCAACTTACCAGCGATCCCAACAACGATAGGGATCGCTGGTAAGTTGCTAGGAGGTTGCTGGTGAGCTGTCACACTGCGACGCTCCAGCGATCCCACCAGCAACCTGACCTGGCAGGGATCGCTGGAGCGTGGCTACACGAGTTGCTGGTGAGCTCACCAGCAACCAGTGACCAGCCCCCTGCTCTCCTAGTTACAGCACACATCAGGTTAATTAACCCGATGTGTGCTGCAGCTAAATGTGCACAGAGCAGGGAGCAGCGCACACTGAGCGCTGGCTCCTTGCTCTCCTAGTTACAGCACACATCGGGTTAATTGCCTGATGTGTGCTGCAGCTATCTGTGCACAGAGCAGGAGCCGGCAGTACAGGCAGTGAGAGCGGAGGAGGCTGGTATCAAAGGTAAATATCGGGTAACCAAGGACAGGGCTTCTTGGTTACCCGATGTTTACATTAGTTACCAGCCTCAGCAGAAGCTGGCACCCTGCTCACTGCACATTAGTTGTTGCTGTCTCGCTGTCACACACAGCGATCTGTGCTTCACAGCAGGACAGCAACAACTAAAAAATGGCCCAGGACATTCAGCAACAACCAACGACCTCACAGCAGGGGCCAGGTTGTTGCTGGATGTCACACACAGCAACATCGCTAGCAACGTCACAAAAGTTGTTCGTTACCAGCGATGTTGCTAGCGATGTTGCTTAGTGTGACGGGGCCTTAATTCACATCAGGGAACTCTCAAACCGAGCAGACAATGATTAGATGCTCAGCAAAGAGAGATATGCCAAGGACGCCGGGATTTCACCACTGCAAACAGAGACCATCTTCGGCGGTCTCCTACTGCACACCTCAGCCTTAAATATGATGAGACCAGCTGTGGAGGGAAATTAGTAACCTGACTCTCAGCACGCTGCTCCACAAGGATTAACTCTTGCATGAGTGGGAGCAGTGAAACAACTACGTCGACACCCAGCTGATCTGAGTACTTAAGAGAGACCAGGTTGTCTGTCAGACTCTGCAATATGAACAGAGTCCAAGGCAGCAGAAGTAATCCGTGTGCATGGATACGGACGGCGCATGACACTTTCCTGGCTGGGTGTATGTTATATTTTCTTTGTTTTAATATCTGCGATTTATTTTGCGTTACTTATTCCAATCCGATTTGAGCATAAAAAAACTTGTTCCCCAACATTGTCTTCCCTTGTTCCTGATCTGCAACCCGATGTATTCTGACAGTAACCTGTCTGGTTCCCATACTGAACTGCCCACTCTCTTCCTGACAGTTATACTCTATTGATAAGGCACCATCAAAAATCTTTAATAAGTCTATTCTGCAAATAAAAAGAAGAAATAAGTAGTAAGGAAATAACCCTTTAGGCAATTTTTCAACTTTAGAGTAATTCTAATAAAACACTGGCGGTCAACTTAGTAAAATCATTGTGGAGTTCACAGTGATTTTTTTATCAATGTGTATCGGAGCTGAAATTAGAAGGAAGGGCCCACATGGGAGACCTGTCAGATAGAAAGAATCTGAAATAGGAATACAATAAAGTACAATATTCCTATTTGAATTTTTCAGTTTTGCACTTTTATATTTTTATCTTTTTTTTCCCAAGAGTAATATTTTTTCTTACTTTCTTGTTTCTATGTCTTACTTATGCAGGGTATATGCTCATTTTTATTTTATCTTTAGTTTTGTCTGAGGTGAAATAAGGCAGATGTGGTCTTGTTCTGATATGTAACCATGAGATGCCAAAATGTTTTAAAACTAGTCATCAGTTACTGTAACATCAGCTGCTGTTTCTTAAAGCTATTGTTTCATACATGGTTCTATAACCAGATTCACAATTCATGGGTAAGAAACATTATTACCTAAACAAAGCTATAGCAGGGGTCGAACAGGTGTGATTTTTTTTTTTTTTTTTTAAGAATGCTGATAGATTTGTTAATTATTGTACATTAATTTTGGGGTCCTTATGAGGTCAATAGGTGTAAAATTGGGTAATGGTTGGTGATCGAGTGTGCTTCCCACTGCTTGATACTCAATTAATCATCAGAGTGCTCAGGTTACTTGATTATCATGGATGCCGAAGCGCCATGCTGGAGTCCCTGCCCCTTAGTATTTGTTAGACAATCAATATGCAGTGGTTGCCTGCCATACACTTTAATACCATAGCCATATTGGCTACTGGCAGTATTTTGATTGGCTGGTTGCATCACAACATCTGGTCTATGTATACCCAGTGATGCGTAACTCAGCACATTCTTTTTATGAAGCAGTTCAGGGAGAGTTAATCTAGGAGGGAGAGCTTAGATTAGAGAAGGCACTTAAGCAGTATTAAATTGCTCTTGCAGTAATTGTATACCGTGCTGCACAATAATAATAATACATTTTGTTTCTATAGTGCCAACATATTCCGCAGCGCTTTACAATTCAGAGGGGACATGTGCAGACAATATGAGACATTACAAAATAACAAAATTAAGATACCAGGAGGAGTGAAAGCCCTGCTCATGAGCTTATAGTCTATGAAGAGATAGGGGAGACACAAAAGGTGAATGGGGGGAGAAAACTTGTCATATATGGTCCAGCCATCGATTTAAAAGGGGATTCAAAACCAGCTGCATGGACTGATCACCAGCCAGAATTTATACAGGTACAGAGTGTAAAAAAGTAGATGGAGAATAATGGAACCAGAAGATGCAGGGGGCAAGAATTGGAAGTAAATTTTATGAATGGCAGAAAGGGACTAGATTAAATCAGGGCGGTGAGGTGATAGGTTAATCTAAAGAAATGTGTTTTTAGGGCCTGCTATAAAGGTGTGGATGTTGGGAATTAATCGGATTGTTCTTGGTAGTGTGTTCCAGAGCATAGGCGCCGCTCGTAAGAAATCTTGAAGACAGGAATGGGAGGTTTGAATTGTTGAGGATGACAGTCTTAGGTCATTAGCAGAGCAGAGGGCAAGGGTGGGGTGATAAAGATGATGGAGGAGATGTAGGGTGGTGCGGAACCGTGGATAGCTTTGTGAGTGAGAGTGATAAGTTTATGTTGGATTCTGTAGTGGATAGGCAACCAGTGCAATGACTAGCACAGAGCTGAGGCATCGGTGAAGCTGTTGGAAAGGAAAATGATCCTGACTGCGGCATTCAGAATGGATTGGAGAGCGGAGAGTTTAGTAACAGTGAGACCAATTAGTAAAGAATTATAATAATCCAAGCGAGAATGAATGAGAGTGACAGTAAGAGTTTTTGCAGAGTCAACGGTAAGAAAAGGACAAATTCTGGAGATGGTTTTGTGGTGGAATTGACATGAATGAGCGAGTGAACGAATGTAAGGAATGAAGGAGAGATCGGAGTCAAATATAACCCCAAGACAGCGGGTTTGCTACTTGGGTGTAATGGTAGAGCCACACACAGAAATGGTAATATTGGGTTTTGAAAGGTAGGGAGAGTTGAGGGTACCCATTGGGCTAAGTGGGCCCTTTGACTCCTAAAAAATGAATTACTCTAACTAGGATTTTTTCTACTATTTAGAAAACCATATCATATTTAACGCAATCATTGTGTGTATGTGGTTTGTCTTTTCACCTTCTTAACACCTGGTTTGGTGGTGGTTATTGTGCTAGGTAGTTATAGGGAGAGTAAGGGTCAGACACCCGGAACGGGGGATGCCCAAAAAATTATGACATCCTCCGTCGGTAGGAAGGTTAATGTAGGGAGTATCTTAGTATCTCTAAGCCCACCTTGGAACTACTGATATCTAATTCCTTGCCACGTAGACCCTATAACTGTCTAGCAATCACCAGCACAATTCATGTTTTGTGTTTTGTGTGTTGTTTGAAAGGACGCTCTATGTGTCTATTTTAATTAGATTATTATAAAGTATCTTTTAGAGGTAATTATATATGGTGATTCTTCTAGTGATATACCTCTGGTAATATCAACTGTGGTTGAATTAGGAGAGGGAGGAAACAGGAGTAGTTCAGTTTTTGACAGGTTCAGTTTTAGATAGAGGGAGGACATGATGATGGAGACAGCGGACAGACAATCGGTAGTATTTTCAAATAATGCAGGGGTGATGTCAGGAGAAGATGTGCATAGTTGGGTGTCATCAGCATAGAGATGGTACTGGAAACCAAATCTGCTGATTGTTTGTCCAATAGGGGCAGTGTATACAGAGAAAAAGAGGGGGCCTAGGACTGAATCCTGAGGAACCCAGACCATAAGGGGAAGAAGAGAGGAAGAGGAGCCGGCAAAAGATATGGTGAATGAGCAGTCAGAGAGGTAAGAGGAGAACCAAGAAATAACGGTGTCCTTGAGCCCGATAGAACAGAGCATAGTGAGGAGGAGCTGATGATCCACTGTATCTAATGCAGCAGAGAGATCCAGGAGGATCAGCAGGGAGTAGTGGCCATTAGATTTAGCTGTTAGTAGATCATTAGAGACTTTAGTAAAAGCAGTTTCAGTAGAATGTAAGGAGCAGAAACCGGATTGTAGTGGGTCAGAGAGAGAGTTATCTGACAGCAGATTAAATGGGAGTGGACCAGGCGTTCCAGGAGTTTGGAGATGAAGCTGAGATTAAAGACAGGTCTGTAGTTAGCGGCACAATTTTGGACCAGGGATGTTTTTTTTAAGTAATGGGTGTATGCTGGCATATTTGAAGGAGGAGGGAAAGACACCAGAGGAGAGAGAGATTGAATATTTTAGTTAGGTGAGGGGTTACAGCTGGGGTGACAGATTTAAGAAGATGTGAGGAAATAGGGTCACTGGTGCAGGTAGTAGGCTGAAAAGATGCGAGGAACCTAGCAACGTCTTCTTCCGTGACTGTGTCACGTGTATGGACCACTACCCAGGGACAAGGGCTTCTCTGACCCTGAAAGCTAGAGAACCCTGACTTGCCCTCAAGCCACGGGTACACTTGAAGGTAGTGAGGCGTGACCCTCCGACCTGTTCTTGACTCCTACATGGACCCTGGTCTAGAAACCCCCTCCCTGTTCAACGGGACAAGTCCAGGGAACAGCACAAAGAAATAAAATAAAGAAAAACAAAAAAATAACATTGCTTCTGCAAACTTCACCTTGTTTGCAGAGGGCTACAGGAACTAGGATATAATATGACCAAACACACAGGCTGTCTCTTTTAACTGTGGAGAGAAAATAACCAGCACTGTGTGAAGGATGCTGGAACCTTTTAAAGGTCCAGCTTAATGAATAACTTAGAGCACCTGAGGCAATGCCTCTAAGCAGACAAAAGAAACATTAACCCCTCAGGTGCTAAAAGGAAAAAATGTCCAATTAACTGAGGACGAGTCTCACTGGAAAGAAACAAGCGTGACAGTACCTTCCCTATAATGAGCGGTCACCTGACGCTCAAGATTAGGCACAACCACCCGACTGAGAAGGGGAGGACTAGAGAGGACCGGAGGAAAACGGAGACCCTGAAGAGACAACAAATCTTTGGAGTCGGGAGACCGGAAAAAACGCACGGGAACCAAGCATCGGGGAAAACTCCAACCGGACCGTTGAGGAGCACAACACCTCAGTCACACAATACGGACCTAGAAACCCTGAGCCAACCTCCCCAACCTGAACACGCCACTGGATGGCCACACGCAGTCACCCACAACCAGGTCTGGACCTGCCCGTTTAATAGTACGGCCACAGAATCTGCGACGCCACATGGGACCCACAGACACGGTACTCACAGGCATCCCCACAAACTTGCAACCTGAAAGTGCATGAGCAGCAGAGGAAATAGTTACACTCAGGCCACCCTCCTCCCAGGGACCTAAAGGAGACAAATCCACTGGAGACGCAAAGGAGCAGTGGGGAAACTCGCCATAGGGATCTTACACTCAGGCAGGTGGACGGGAGCCTGAGGAGTGGGAAGCTTACCCGTCTACATCCTGGAGGAAAAGCAGCTGGGAGAGAGGAAAAGACGGAGGGCAAACACACTCCTTGGATGCAAACCTCCACACGACCAGGAGAGAGTGGTTTTCCAGCCAGGGGAACGCTGGGCAAAACTGGCCCTGGAACCACACTATTCTGCTCCCACAGAAGAAACAACCCCCCAACCCATGCTGGACTGCAGATGGAGTACGACGAGAGGACATCCCCCAACTGCATGGGTTTGTCCTCCTCCACCTGCATAGCCTCCTCCATAGGCAGTACGGGTAGCAGGGAACGGGTCTGACGCTCCCTAAAGCGCCTGTCGATCCGGATGGCAAATGACATGGCGGCCTCCAAAGACTCTGGGATGGAGTACTGTGCCATAGAGTCCTGGAGCGTGCCAGACAAATCACGGCAGAAATGACTCCTCAACACCAGATCATTCCAGTGGGTGTCTGTGGACCATCTCCGAAACTCTGAGCAGTATTCCTCCGCTGGTCACGTTCCCTGGAGGAGTTGGCGGAGCTTGGACTCCGCCAAAAAGACACCATACGGACCGCCATACACCAACCCCAGAGCCATGAAAAACTCCTCTACCGACCGCAAAGCCATTGAATCAGCCATCAGAGAGAAAGCCTAGGCTTGGAGATCCCCTTGCAACAGGGAGATTATCATCCCAACCTGCTGGGTTTCACTCCCTTCCAATCAGGGACGGAGCATAAAATACAATTTACAAGACTCCTGGAACACGAGAAATTTGTCCCAACCCCCCGAAAACCTGTCAGGGAGTGCCATTTGGGGCTCGACTACTAAGAGCCCCGAGATGAGCTGCATTTTCTGCACGAATGCTATGCGCAGGGAGATCACCACCCGCATAAGGTCAGTAAAAGCAGGTGCATCAGGATCCATAATGGAACCAAGAAAAAAAAATGGTGGGCTGGTTATTATGTCACACGTATGATCCGCTACCCAGGGACAGGGGCTTCTCTGACCCTGTAAGTTTGAGAACCCTGACTTGCCCTAAAGCCACGGGTACTCTTGAAGGTAGCGAGGCGTGACCTTCCGACCTGTCCTTGTCTCCTACACGGATCCTGATATAGAGAACCCCTACCTGTTCAATGGGACAACTCGAGGGAATAGCACAAAAAAAATAAAATAAAGAAAAACAACAAAATAATGACACTTCTGTAAACTTCACCTTGTTTGCAGAAGGCTACAGGAACTAGGATATAATTCGAACAAACACACAGGCTGTCTCTATCAACTGTGGAGAGAAAATAACCAGCACTGTATGAAGGATCATGGAACCTTTTAAAGGTCCAGCCTAATGAATAACTTAGAGCATCTGAGGAATGCCTCTAAGCAGACTTGCAAAAGAAGCATTGTGAGGAAATTTCCTGGCATATATGTTCAATTATTTCTTTAAAATAATTGGCCAGGTCATCTGCACTGAGGTTGGTGGTTGGGGCCAGAACTCTTGGTCCGAGGAGGGAATGGAAAGTATCAAAGACTTGTTTAGAATTGTTGGCTAGACAGGTGATGAGGGTGTTAAAGTACACTTGTTTGGAGAGGTGAAGGGCAGCATTGTATGTTTTGAACATAAACATATAATGGATAAAATCTTTAGCTAGATTGTATTTTCTCCACAGATGTTCAGCGCACCTGGAACACCGCTGGAGAAAGCGTGTTTGCAACGTGTGTCAGGCCTGCTGCCGTTTGTACCAAGTTGCTCTGCGTGTAGCAGGTGCAGCTTCATCTAGATCGCTCTGTAGGGTTTCATTATAATGTTTTACAGCAGAGTCAGGACATGAGCGGGAGGATATTGGGGCCAGTGATGACTGCAACTTCTTCAGGAATTTCTGGGTGTCAGTGGCGTGTATATTCCTGTATGTCAGGTAAGTGGGCATGTCCTGAGTGGGTTGACAGCTCTTGACCAAGAATAAAAGACTATGTCAGAGAGTGGGAGGGGGGAGTTAGTAAGATCATTCACTGAGCAGAGGTGGGAGAAGACAAGGTCCAGTGTATTCTCACCTTCATGTGTAGGAGAGTTAGTTAGTTGTGAAAGGCCAAGAGAGGAGGTTAGAGATAAAAGAAGAGCCACAGCTGGGGAGAGGGGATCCTCAATAGGGATGTTAAAGTCCCCCATGACAAAAGGGGGGATGTCACAGGCTAGAACATGTGGAAGCCAGGTGGCAAAATTATTCAAGAACTGACTGGTTGGGTCTGGAGGATGATACACAACTGCTACTTGCAGGGAGAAGGGTCTTTAAAGCCTGATAATTAATACAAGCGTTCTTTTAAGGGCTACATGCTGTCTTTTCGCTAGTAAAACCACTATTACCTGCATTAAATGTAGGTATAGTGGGTAGAGGATGGGTAGTTTTTGTTTAGAGGCATATATGCAGGATTTATTGCCTTACAGTCCTTCTATAGGCATACTGCTGCTGCAACCTAAAAACAGAAGTCCATTTCATGGCTACATATTTTAATTTCCTTATTGATATTTGAAAGTTTGCAGGAATATGTTATATGCCTAATTTAAAATGCACAAGGCATGCAGTAAGGGATGAGGGAGTGGATGTGTTGCTGATGGTGCCTGCAGGGGCCAAGGCCACAGATCAGGTGAGACTATGCCTACTGCATGACAACAGCAAACACACTTATCATGAAACCTAGCTTCATGACCTACTTTGCAGGAGGGTCACCACTCTTGAAGTCATAACAGTGTGAACAGGTGGTCATATGTTTCCCAGCAGCATCCTGTCTTCCACAAGGTCCCATCTCACAAGCGAATAGTCTGGGCAACATAATTCTCACACTGATCTTCCTTCCTCCGACCATGGCAAGTCTCCAAAGACAAGTGATCCCAGACTTTGACACTCAGAGGAGCTCTTTACAGTTCCATTTACTGATTTGGCCTCTCGCTCTGAACATTTCAAGAAGGACATGAGGAGATCAAGTGTAGTGATGGTCAAATATTTGAGCAGCCACGGTCAGAAGAAGATGATAGTGGGTAACAACAAATCATGTCTCAAGAGGTAGATGATGATGAGACAAAGTTGCCAACAAGTGTTGTCCAGTTAACAAGTCAGAAGGACCAGAGTGAGGAAGTGAAAGAGGCAACTGTTCCCATTATCACCCACACGTGGCAAATTCGAAGGCCAGGGATTAGGTGACTCCTTCTCTGGTGCTTTTTAAAAATAAAAGATTGGTCATTTAAAACCTATGTTGTACCAAAGATCTACAGGACCTGACCACTACCAGCGTACTACCATTAGCATGGTCATCCAAGCAACTGACAAGGTAAGCAAAATGCCTGAGTTTAAAATCAGTATCTGCAGGTGATACCATTGCCTCTTCCTACGTGCTACATGCTTGCCAATCCCCTGCTGAACCTGTCATTGCACATTTACTACTACAATCAGCAACTAAGTCTGATTCTTTGTCCCAATGTAGCGTTCATCTGCCTTTACCGTAGGCCATGGAACAGAAATGTAATTACTCAGCCACCCACCTGCAGGCCCCAACACTAAATGGAAACATTTCCAGACTATTTGCCTTGGGAATTTTGCCATTTAAGCTTGTGAATATTGAAGCTTTATACAACCCCATTGTGGCAGGCATTCCTCAGTAATTGGTCCCCTGCTACCACTTTTTTTCTCGGTTTGCTGCCCTTGCCTTACAAGAGCACATGTCCCATAACAGCAAAAACATTAGTGCATGCCCTCATCATCTCCCGCCTCGACTACTGCAACCTCCTGCTCTCTGGCCTCCCTTCCAACACTCTTGCACCCCTCCAATCTATCCTAAACTCTGTGGCCCACTAAATCCACCTCTCCACTCGCTACTCCCCAGCCTCACCACTCTGCCAATTCCTTCACTGGCTTCCCATCACCCAATGACTCCAGTTCAAAACACTACCCATGACTTACAAAGCCATGCACAACCTGTCTCCTCCCTACATCTGTGACCTAGTCTCCCGGTACCTACCTGCACGCAACCTCAGATCCTAACAAGATCTCCTTCTCTGCTCCTCTCTTATCTCCTCTTCCCACAATCGCGTACAAGATTTCTCCCGTGCATCTCCCATACTCTGGAATGCTCTACCTCAGCACATCAGACTCTCCCTTCCCGTGGAAAGCTTCAAGAGGAACCTCAAGACCCACCTCTTCCAACAAGCCTACAACCTACAATAGCCCTCAGTCCAGTAGACCACTGCGCAACCAGCTCTGTCCTCACCTATTGTACCATCACCCATTCCCTGTAGACTGTGAGCCCTCGCGGGCAGGGTCCTCTCTCCTTCTATATCAGTCGGTTTTGTACTGTTAATGATTGTTGTTCGTATATCCTCTTTCACTTGTAAAGCACAATGGAATAAATGGTGCTATAATAATAGATAATAATAAAATAATAATAATAACATCACCTGTGCCCTGAGAAACACAGTTACAGGAAAGGCCCACTTAATCACAGACACATAGACAAGTGTTTATGGGCAGGGATGCCACATTTCCCTTACGTCACACTGGGTGAAGCTTGTGGAGACCAGGACAAGTCAAACCCTGGGACAGCACATGTGCTGGAGACACCAAGGATTGTGGATCTACTTCCATCAGGGTTTTCTTAACTTCTTGCAAAAGTTCCAGCACAACCTCTTCCTCCTCACCCTACATCCCTGAGTTGTCATCTCGGAGAACGTCGAAAATATAAGTGAAGCAGCAATGGGAAAAGTTGAAACTAATTTCTTTAGATGACAAACAGCTCAATGCCACAGAGTTACGGAAAGCTATAATAGATCAGACAGATCTGTTGGTCTAGCTGGTGAACCTACAATCAGGCATGGCCATTTGTGATATGGGCCATAAACTGATGGCGGCTTTGACGCTAGGCAAGATCACACACGTACTATGTCTGGCCCATGTGCTCAACTTAGTGGTTCAGCGCTTTCTGAAAACCTGCCCAGATTTTCCTGAGCCACTTACGAATCTATGCTAAGTGTGTGCCCAATTCCATAAATCAGCTACAGCTGCCACCAGTCTGGTAGGGCTGCAGCAGCACTTTCAAGTGCCAGCTCACCGACTGGTGTGCAACATAACCACATGCAGAAACTCCCCATTAAGCATGTGCTCAAGGCCTTGTGAGTAGCAGAGGGCAGCAGTTGAATACCAGCTACAACATGCCTGTCGGTATTCTGTTCAGCCTCCGCACATAGGAGTTGGCATGGATGGTTAACATCTATGAGATTCTACAAAACCTTGAGGAATCAACCAAGATGGTGAATGGCAATGACATCATAATCTGCATAACCATCACCGTTCTTTGCCTTCTCAAATGCTTGCTGCTCACAATTAAACAGGAAGCTTTGTGTGTGGACCACGTGGTGATGGAAGAAGAAAGTATAAAGGGGGATACTACCCTACCCTAGCATTTTATTTTTTGTAATTTTTAGAGGGTCGTCATGTGAACCTTTCTTAATTTTTCCAGGGTGTGTATGATGCCCTCCTTTATAATTTTTTCAGAATGTGTATGAGGTCTATATCAACAATTATCTAACATATGTAGGTGTATACCCTCCAGAGGTAAATGTTTTTCAGGCCTTGCACACAGTGCATAGACTTTACCTGTCTTGAAATCCCATTCCTTAAAAATCTGAAAAAAAAATGTTTTCTGAGGCCCTCTTCTACATGTCTTCCAAGGTGTATTTCAGTCCCTTTTTTCTATTTTTTCGTAGACCTTGCTCTTTGTGCATGGGTTTTATGAGTCCACGAGTCCCACCACCTAACAAGTTTAATAGAATGTGTATCAGGTCTTATTTTATGTCTAATATAGGATGTATCGCTTCCCTTCTAATTTTTAGCAGTTTTTGCATTGTCCTCATAGTTTTTGTGAGGCTCAGATTCCCTCCTTCATAAACTAAACAGGATGTGTCTGACTATGACACAAACACTACTTGCTTCAATAAGGTAGTAAAATGTTAAAATACATTTACCGGTGAGTACTGGTGGGTGTAGTTTTAGTTCATCCTCTACTACGTCATTTACTCTAGTCATAACTGATGGTGACATACAGTTAGAGATGTCCCAGCTATTTAGAGGTGGAGTGGGTTTTTTTGTCTCCTTTTAGCCTTGCCTTCTATACAAGTCATTATACGGGAAAGAACATTTCCTAACATTTTTTCCTTTAAAATCCATTTTATTTTTGGTTTTGCATGTTTTATTGTAACTACGTAGAAGTAATACTCTGATAACATTGTTCCCAGCAGCAACCTGGGAGTGAGAGATGCGTCAGGCATCTACCCCATGCTGTTCTCATTCCATTTGACCACTGTTTCAGTCCATGTCAGTGGTTCCTGTTAGGGTCTTCTGGAAAAATGCTTGAGTTTCCCATTGATTTCCATTATAATTGGTACTCTACTTGAGCTCGTCCGAGGGTCCGACTTGCTCGATTCTAATACTAAGCATCGAGCATTTCAGTGCTTGCTCATCTATTACTAATAATGGTCCATAAAAGGTGGTAAGGTGTTCATGTCTATAAAAATGATGAGATGCCTGTGATTTTTTATCTCATTATATAATTATTATTATTATTATTATATTGCCATTTTTTCCATGGTGCTTTACACATGTGAAAATGGGTACACATACTAAAAAAAAGTGCAATAATAATGAATAATACAAGGCACAGACAGGTACAGGAGGAGAGAGGACCCTACATGTGAGGGCGCACAGTCTACAAGGGATGAGTGAGGATACAGTACGTGAGGGTAGAGCTGGTCATGCAGTGGTATAGTGTTCTGAGGGTTATTTCAGGTTTTAGGCTTTGTCGGAAGAGGTGTGTCTTTAGGTAATTTTGAATGTTTCAAAGGTAGGTAAGAGTCTTATATATTGGGGTAGAGAGGTCCAGAGTATGGGGGATGCACAGGAGAAATCTTATTTATGATTGAAGGCAGATGAGATAAGAAGGCTGTAGAAAAGAGGATCTTGTGAGGATTAGAGGTTGCATGCAATAAGCACCAGTTATTCAAAAAATACTGATGAAGATGTTGGCAACTATGCACTCCAGCCCTTTATTAACCCTAGAACGCATACCTGGGGCCTCGCAGGCCTGCTAGGTCATTTGTTTTCTATGGTAGATTGAATTGCTTGCGCATTTTAGGGTTAATTCCTTCCATCTAGGCACTGTAATAACGAGAAATAGGGAGAAAGTTGCCAATCAGCATTTGTTGAGCTGGTGCAGCTTTCATTTTATGAATATATCAAACTTGTCTTTTACACAGTTGGCTAGATTCTGTGAGAATTGAACAATGACCTTAAGCAAATTACCCTGAAATCATAGTAACATGAACACTATTCAGCTCAGCATGCCTGTTCTGTCACATACTACTCTTTGAGAAGGCAGAATATAAAGGTAAAAGGTCCCTATAAGAAATCATGATAATCTTTTTTCAATACCATAAACACTAAAAATGTTAGGCGAATATTTTTGTTAAAGTAGTTAATACAAAAATATGATAGCAATAGATTATTTACAACTATATTATATAAAGAACTAAGTTAAATAGATGGGTAGAGTGCTCAAAAAGGGACTAACGTAATCTCAACACTATTTTAAAATGTGCAATTTTTATTAATATTCATTAAAATGTACCCACAAACAGACACACAAACATATAAATGAGAATGGATCACGTTATCCTTGTAAATAACCAAGGAGTTTTATATACACACTCACTTTAGGAAAGGGAAGGGAAACGAATATATCCCTATAAGGGTAGTGTATCCCTACCTAACAACGGAGGGTATGACACCATAAGTTACCGGGCGCCCCCATTCCACGTCGGCTCTCCCTCGGGCTAGGGCTATATTCGTTTCCCTTCCCTTTCCTAAAGTGAGTGTGTATATAAAACTCCTTGGTTATTTACAAGGATAACGTGATCGATTTTCATTTATATGTTTGTGTGTCTGTTTGTGGGTACATTTTAATGAATATTAATAAAAATTGCACATTTTAAAATAGGGTTGAGATTTCATGTTAGTCCCTATATTCTATAAAGAAAAACTTTAAATGATAAAAAAAATTGGTAATTTTCATCCCATATCAGTCTATCTATAAAATTCATGCATTGACAAAAGTTTGATATGTACATACCATTTTTCAGTAATTATTTTTCTTTAAAATATGGAAGGTTGATGTTATACTGTCAGTCAAATATTTACATGTTCCTTGCTTGGATCATTAAATATTGATGGAAAGCGTCTTCTAATACTTGTTATATTTGTTATATTATTATCCCGAAGAACACTTTTAAAACACTTGAATATGGCAAGTTACTACAGTAGTTAGAAATTCGAGGGGAAGAATTGCATTAATCACTTAAAAATATTTTTATAAGAGAACAGTGCCTCAAACCTCAATTTATATCATATTGATAAATTATAACCCTGATAGATGTCTCATCACTTTGAATTAAATGTAAATATTCTTAATTCCCAAGATATGTAATGATATTATTAATAGAAATTATGTGTTTCCTGACCTTATAAAAAGACAGATGATTTTGTTGTTTCAAATAAGCATAAATTATTCAAGAGTTTCTGTAAGCAGGTTATTATTACCTATCAAAATGGAGCTCTTAACATACCATTCAGTATTAAAAATGTATGACTTCCTATGTATTATTTATTAAAATGTTAATAGTATGCCTCCAAAGCTGATAAAGATGCATTGGTGTTTTAATGCACAACACTTGTTAACACTAGTACATTAGAGAGAAGAATACATTCAGTATGCTCCTTGAATTTTGTAATTTATATTGCCCAACATTTTAAAAAGCAACAACAGTTGTAAATTAGTATTAGTCCCTGTGTAAAGAAATACATTACTTTGAGCCAAAATGTTATACATATCCGTGACATAAAATAGGCAAATAACTCTTAACCAAAAGTAATAAAACTGCCATGAAAGTAACATTTAAACAACTACACTGTGAGTTAATGTCTAACTCCACATAGAATCATTAAACATGACTTTGATAGTAACTAAGGGCAGCTTTACACGCTACGACATCGCTAGCAATTGCTAGCGATGTCGAGCGCGATAGCACCTGCCCCCGTCGTTGTAACGATATGTGGTGATCGCTGCCGTAGCGAACATTATTGCTATGGCAGCGTTACACGCACATACCTGTGCAGCAACGTCGCTGTGACCGGTGAACCGCCTCCTTTCTAATGGGGCGGTTCGTTCAGCATCACAGCGATGTCACAGCAGCGTCACTGAACTGCCGCCCAATAGAAAAGGAGGGGAGGAGATGAGCGGCCGGAACATGCCGCCCACCTCCTTCCTTCCTCCTTTTCCGGTGGATGCAGGTAAGGAGATGTTTTTCGTTCCAGCGACATCACACATAGCGATGTGTGCTGCCGCAGGAAAGACAAACAACATCGTTACTGCAGCAGCAACGATATTTGGGAAGTGACCCCCATGTCACCGATGAGCGATTTTGAATGTTTTTGCGCCGATTCAAAATCGCTCATAGGTGTTACACGCAACGACATCGCTAAAGCGGCCGGATGTGCATCACAAATTCTGTGACCCAAACGAGATTGCTTTTGCGATCTCATAGCATGTAAAGCCACCTTAAGAAGAAACAGCAATCTATGCAAAGATATGTTTTAGGATGACTTCACACATACAGTGAGGAAAAAAGTGTTTGATACACTGACGATTTATCAAGTTTTCCCACATACAAAAAATGGAGAAGACTTATTTTCATAGTAGGCAGGGGGGTAACGACCGTGGTCGCAGAGGTCGTCACAGTGACCGGGCCCGGCAGGTTTTGGGGCCCGGCACCCTATCTGTAGAGAAACAGCTGGCTCCTCTCAATGAGAGAGGAATTGCACTGTTCCTTTAGTTTCAATCAGTAACATAGCTACTGAGGGGGCAGAGGATGCGGCCTCCCAGGGCCCCGTGCTCAGAGGGCACCCACCCAGAGCTGCGCTACTGTTAACTATATTGGCGTGTGCAACGCGACGATATAGTTAACCTCTGCGGTAGTGCTGGGAGACAAGATATCGCTGCACTGCTGCTGATGACAGCGGTGAGCGTACGCGCAGGACATCAGAATCCCAGTGTGGTGATGTCATCGCAAAGGCCCGCGACTCTGATGTCTTGTGCATGCGAGGACAGTGTTGTGATCCGCCCACGCTGGAGCCATCAGGACCCTTGAGTAGTTAAGTATGATGTTTTCTTTCTCTCTTTTTCTTTAATGCCATTATATATATATACACACACACACACACACACACACACACACACACCAGGATAGGGTGTGCGTATATATATACATATATATACCAGCATGGGAGCCAGGCTGGATGACATTATATCTACCAGCATGGGAGCCTGGCTGGGGGACAATATATATCCTATAGATAAATCCTGGCTCCCTTGCTGGTATATAGACTGTTCCCCAGCCTGGCTCTTATCTTGGTATACATAATGTCCCCCAGACTGGCTCCCATGCTGGTATACATAATATCCTCCAGTCTCGGTCCTATCTTGGTATATATAATGTCCCGCAGCATGGCTCCCATGCTGGTATATACAATGTTCCCCAGCCTGGCTCCCATGTTGGTATATATAATGTTTCCCAGCCTAGCTCCAAGGCTGGTATATATAATGTCCCCAAGTCTGGCTCCCACGCTGGTATACTGTATATAATGCCCCCCAGCCTCCCATGGTAGTATATCTAATGTTCCCTAGCCTAGCTCCCATGCTGGTATATGTAATGTTCCTAAGCCTGGCTCCTCTGCTGGTATATATACTGTCCCCAAGCCTGGCTCCCATGCTGGTATACATAATGTCCCCCAGCCTGGCTCCCATGCTGGTATATATAATGTACCAGATGTATTAGGATTTAGAGGATTATGGAGTGTGCATTTTACTATATTAAAGATTATGGGATGTGAATTATCTGAAATGGAGGACTGTGGGATGTGTATTATATTATATGGCGGATTATGCTCTACACTATACTGTATGGAGAACTGTGTGAAGTATATTATAATACATGGAGGACTATGGGGATGCATTCTAATATATGAAGGTTTATTTGGGACCAATTATACTATATGGAAGGCTATGTGGGGGCCATTACAGTATTTGTAGAGCTATATACGAAGCGGGACAAAGATAAAGCATGGGATGGGAAAGTTTTGTGCTAAGTGAAAAAGGCTCTCTCAGCACCCAGCTTTCCCATGCTCTGCTATAAAGCTTTCCCTCAGCAAACAGCTTTCCCATGCTCTGATATCAGGGAAAAGCTGGGTGCTGAGGGAAAGATGTATATCAGAGCATGGGAAAGCTGCGTGCTAAGGAAAAGATGTATATCAATGCAAGAGAAAGCTGTGTGCTGAGGAAAAGATGTATAGCAGAGCATGGGAAAGGTGTGTGCTGAGGACAAGATGGATATCAGAACATAGGAAAGCTGGGTTGCTGATAGAAGGATTTCAGATCATGGGAAACCTGGGTGCTGAGGGTAAGAGTCAAGTGTCAGCGTCACTTTCCTGGACCCTGAGTGTTGGTGTCATCATCCTGTACTCTGAACGTCGGTGTATATTTGGGGGGCCCAGGTCCAAACTTTGCTCTCATGTACCTGATAAATGCTCACTTAGTGATACCTCGCCTCATCCACAAATCACAGATCATATTTCTTTCATTCATTCTTACAATCAGTGTATGTTCAAAATACACAGAACAATACGCAAATATTGGCACATACTCCAAACCGGCTACCCTACAATCAAGGAATTTCATGCAGCATTTCTCCCCTGCTTTCGTGGATCATCTATCTTAAGGATAGAAAAAAAACTTTGTTCCAATACATACGGAGTAAAAACTTCTTTTATTGGAAAAATATAGTAAAAAACACACACGGATGGTTGGTGAAAAAACAGCAAACTGGCCCCAGAAAAACCGGTTTACGTGTTTCGAGGTAGTTATGATTAAGAGGTGCACGCCTCAAAACGTGTAAACCGGTGTTTCTGGGGCCAGTTTGCTGTTTTTTCACCTACCATCCGTGTGTGTTTTTTTACTATATTTTTCCAATAAAAGAAGTTTATACTCCATATGTGCTGGAACAAAGTTTTTCTTGGATTGTCTTGGACAGATGCCTTGCACTTGGAGGAACAAGTGAGCTGGATACCTTTGTATTTTCTTACATTAACCTGAAGGCTAGTCTGATTAGGGCTGACATTGGTTCATCCAAAAAAAAGTCAACAGAGATTTCTAAACACCCCGAAATTCAGTACATTCCCTTGTTTACATTGTCATCATTGTAACAACATCCAGAGGGGGATAGTACTCATCATCCCCATACTAGCAAAAGATATAGCGTCAGAGATCACTTCACATTCGAATCATCCAATGTCGTATATTTGCTCAAATGTCCATGCAGTCTCTTGTATGTTGAAGAGACTACCCAACATATAAGACACCGCATTTCTAAACATAAATCCACGATCCGGTTCAAGAATTTATTAGTACCCATCCCTTATTATTTTGTTAAATTTGGCCATTCAGTGGCCCAGCTAAAATTTTAGGTTATCGAATACGTCCCTATACCGAGAAGAGGTGGAGATCACATTGCCTTTTAAAAAGACGGGAAGCCTTCTGGATCCACGAATTAAGGACATTGTCCCCTAGTGGTCTTAATAGAGAATATGACTTACAATCTTTTTTATAAAACTATCGTCCCTTGCATTATATTGTTTCATGATCAATGGTGTATTTTTATTTACTGTACTCATTACAAACATGACTTATATTAACCTTCTTTAAAAAAATGTATTTTTCTTAAATAATTGTTTTTTACAGTATAATGCATTATTAGGGATGTTATTCGGTTTTCCCTTTGTATCTATTCTAATGAGATTTTTTATTTTTCCTAGAAACACACTTGAGAATTCTCACATCAGTATTCCATGGCATCTAATCCCCTTCTGTGATGTTTACCTTCACTATCGTCCCATACAAGCACTCCCAGAGCCTATCACTGCACGCAGGCGCAGACCGCATTATATTCTATCTATGTAATCAGATTCTAACACATGCCGCAGGCTCATACCACAGCAGATTGTTACCAGGACGCTATATGACAAGCTTATCATGTGACACCTCTCGGAACGGCCACGGACATGAACCCTCATAAACCCAGAAACACAGCACTCTGTGACAACTCAGACAGGGATGGACACCGCTCTGTATATTGCAGCTCCAAATCAAATCAATATATATCATATCAATCCAAAGCAATACTAAAGCAGGCTTTACACATGCTACGACGTCGCTAGCAATTGCTAGCAATATCGAGCGTGTAAGCACCCGCCCCTGTCGTGTGTGCAATATCGTGTGTTCGCTGCCGTAGCGAACATTATCGCTACGGCAGTGTCACACGCACTTACCTGGTCGACGAGGTCACTGTGACTGCCAAACAATCCCTCCCTCAAGGGGGAGGGATGTTCGGCATCACCGCGACGTCACCGTGAAGTCACTAAGCGGCCGGCCATTCAAAGCGGAGGGGCGGAGATGAGCGGGACGTAACATCCCGCCCATCATCTTCCTTCCGCATTGCGGCCGGCGGCAGGTAAGGAGATGTTCCTCGCTCCTGCGGTGTCGCACACAGCGATGTGTGCTGCCGCAGGAGCGACAAACAACATCGGTATTCAACCATTACCGATTTTTGGTTTTGGAACGATCTTTCCATGGTGAACGATTTTCACCATTTTTGAGGTCGCTTAAGGACGCTGGTAAGTATCACACGCTGCGATATCGTTAATGACGCCGGATGTGCGTCACTAACAACGTGACCCCGACGATAAAACATTAACGATATCGTAGCGTGTAATTTCCAGCATGGTAAGGCACCCTTTCTTCACCAACTTCTTTTTCACAATGTGCATTTTCTTAATTCTAGCGTTTTCAATAGAATTTTATGACCTGTACATTAGGTGGCTGTATGCCATAGTACTTGACTCAACTTGTACTTGTTTTTCACAACTTGTCATTACAAAAAGCTTTATCACTATTCTATAAAAACTTGGTACAATGATTTCATGTATGTATACTTTTCATACATACGTACTTTATCTGAAACTGTTCATTGATTATGGCATTAATTGATATATCTGATTTAAATAATATGACATCAATTGATATGTCTGTCTCAAACAATTTTCAATGTTTTATTTTATTTTCTCTTGATCACGTTCCATGGATATATATATATATATATATATATATATATATATATATATATACAGTACATATAACATTTATCAGATCAATGTATAAATATAGAGATACATGTTATTGTACTTATATCTTGTCAATGTTTGTTCTAATTACTGGATGTACTTATGCTCTTTTGTAATTTGTATATTTTTCTCATATATTACTAGTGAACTGAAGAAGATCAATGAAGTGACCAAAACGTCTTCACAACTGGATTGAAAATATGAAATAAATATTATCAGATTTTTTTAATTGGAGTGTCTGGTTTAATGATTATTATTACGGCTTTGGAACCTACCTGCGTACCCACAAATAGCCAGAAGTGATGTGTTTTTTGTACACAAACTTTTCACCGAGGCCCATCAAATTCTAGTTACGCCACTGATAGTAGGTACACTTCAACTTTGACAGACAGAAAAAAAAATCCAGAACATCACAATGTATGATTTTTATATAACTAATTTGCATTTTATTGCATGAAATCAGTATTTGATAAAATAGGAAAACAGAACTTAATTTTTGGTACAGAAAGCTTTGTTTGCAATTACAGAGGTCAGCTGTTTCCTGTAGTTTTTGACCAAACTTGCACTCACTGCAGCAGGGATTTTGACCAATTCCTCTATACAACTCATCTACAGATATTTCAGGCTTCAGAACTGTCATTAGGCAACATTGAGTTTTGAGCACCCTCCAAAGATTTTCCATTGGGTTCAGATCTGGAGACTGGCTAGGCCACTCCAGGACCTTGAAATGCTTCTAACGGAGCCACTTCTTAGTTACTCTGGCTTTGTTTTTCGGGTCATTATTTTGGTGGACGAGCCAGCCATGATGCATCTTCAATGCAGTTACTGAGGGAGGGAAGTTGTTAGCCAATATCTATCTATACATGACCCCTTCCATCCTCTTTTTAATACGATGCAGTAGACCTATCCATTTTGAGAAAAGCACCCACAAAGTATGATGTTTCCACCCCCATGCTTCACGGTTGGGACGGTGTTCTTGGGGTTGAACTCATCCTTCTTTCTCTTCCAAACATAGCTAGGGAAGTTTAGACCAAAAAGGTATATTTTGGTCTCATCTGACCATGTGACCTTCTTCCATGGCTCCTCTGGATCATCCAGATGGTTAATGGCAAATGTGTAGCAGGCCTGGATATGTTCTGGCATGAGCAGGGGGACCTTGTGTGCCCTGATTGATTTTAGAGCATGACGGCATAGTGTGTTACAAATACTAATCTTTGAGACTGGGGTCCCAGTTCTCTTCAGGTCATTTATCAGCACCTCCTGTGTAGTCCTGGGCTGCTTTCTGACCTTTCCCAAATTCATCTTTACATCATGAGGTGAGATCTTGCATGGGGCCCCAGACCGAGTAAGATTGACAGTCATCTTGTGTTTCTTACATTTTCTAATAATTGTGCCATCAGGTGTTGCCTTCTCACCAAGCTGTTTGCCTATTGTCCTTTTATTCCATCCCAGCACAATTTTGTCCCTGGTGATCTTAGACAGCTCTTTGGTCTTGGCTGTGGTGGAGAGATTGGAGTGTGATTGATTGAGTGTGAGGAAGGGTGTCTTTTATACAGGTAATGAGTTCCAACAGGTGTAATTAATACAGGTAAGAGGTGCAGAGTAGGAGGGCTTCCTAAAGAAAAAAATAACAGGTCTGTGAGAGACAGAATTCTTGTGGGTTGGTAAGTGATCAAATACTTATTTAATGCAATAAAATACAAATTAATTATTTAAAAATCATACAGTGTGATTTTCAGAAATTTTTAATTCTGCCTTAAAATGTAATTATGATAAAAATGACAGATATCTAAATTCTTTGTAGGTGGGAAATCTTACAAAATCAACAGTATATCAAATACTTATTTTCCCCACTGGGGCAGCTAACTGAAAATTGCATAACTAGAGATAAGCGAACCCAAGTTGTAAAGTTTGGGCTTCGTACCAAACATGGACTTATAAAAAAAATAGCGTTCAAGTTCCAAGTTCAGGTGCTTTACATATGTAAACCACTTGCGTGAGCATCACTGTGTTCGTGTATGCTCAGTGTTTGGCCCAGTGAGTGACGCTTGCAGTGTTGGAATGGCTCACACAAGCGATAAAATTAGCATTATTGGATGTAGTGTGTAGAAATTAAAGTGAAATAAACCCTCATTCCCACCCCGGAAGTGCTCTTTTGTATGGCTTGCAGTATATGGGCGGAAAGCAAAACTGCTGAATCAGTGTCTTCCAATGAGGTTCACGTCAAGTTTGGGGCCCGAACAGAACTTTATTGAAAGTCCACGTGAACTTCCACGGGTCTGCTCATCTCTAATCCTAACCACTTGATCGAGCCAAGAGATGCTTAGGTACTCTCCGTGCTCAGCCTAAGGTGAACCACTTGCAGTCTCTGAATGGCTCTCACAGTGTTTCTGGATGCAATGTGTACAAAAAAAATCACTTTCTTTCCCCCAAAAATGCTCTGTTTATGGCTGGCAGTGTTTGCTCGGGGAGACAAACTATACAATCATTGACTTAGAATGGGGTTCAGGCTCTGGGATCAACTTCAGGTCAAGTCTGGTCTTGAACTGAAATTTATATAAAGTCCACCTGAACTTGGAGAATCTGAATTTCTATGAATCTGTTTATCTGTAGACATAAATTAAAAAAAAACAAAACACAGAAAAAGTGTTTGTTTCATTAGTATTTTGGACCTGTGCTGCACCCCTTTCTATCATCAGGTCCTGCTGCATCCTGCAAGTGCACTGGTAATCTGGTCTTGTGCTTGTAAGGGATGCTTCTTTTTTGTGCTGACTTCACACATCATTTACGGCTAGCTATAGGGAATCAGGGAGAGTAAAGGGAGAAGAAGTCGTAAATATCACTTATTGTTTTAACTCAAAATAAGACATGAAAATATCACAAATAGAGAGTTTCCAATTCAGTGGTAAAAAAGTTATAAAAATACACATAAGCCTTACTGCCCCGTTACACACAACGACTATAACAATACTGTAACAATACATCGCCGGGGTCACGGATTCCGTGACGCACATCCGGCATCGTTAGCGACGTCGTTGTGTGTGACAGCAAGGAATGACCATTAGCGATGGAAAATACTCATCTCATCGTCCATCGTTGACACGTCATTCCTTTTTTAAAAATCGTTGATTTTTGAGGTCGCTGGTTGTTAGTCGTTCCCGAAGCAGCATACATCGCTATGTGTGACACCTTGTGAACGACGACCTACAACTTACCTGCGGCCGCCTGCAATGCGAAAGGAAGGAGGTGGGCAGGATGTTACGTCCCGCTCTTCTCCTCCCCTCTGCATCTATTGGGCGGCCACTTAGTGATGCCGCTGTGATGCCGCACGAACCGCCCCCTTAGAAAGGAGGCGGCTTGCCGGCAACAGCAATGTTGCTAAGCAGGTAAGTCCGTGTGACGGCTCCAAACAATTTTGTGCGCCATGGGCAGCAATTTGCCCGTGACGCACAAATGACGGGGGCGGGTGCTTTCACCAGCGATATCACTAGCGATATAGCTGCGTTTAACACCCCCTTTAGTCTTCTGTTCTAATACCAATCACATGTATGTAAATAATGACCATGTAAATGATACTTTATATGTAGTGTTCTTTTTGGAATAGAGATACTGTAGTTCACTGGGAAATACATTTAAGTATGTTAAAATAAAATATACTAAAATTCCTAAAGTGTTAGAAAGAAAAGAACAATTTATTAAACAGTACTAAAAAAATCCATCAGGCATTTACAGGTATTCAATACATTTTCACATACAAAAAGAAAAAATATATTTACATTGTGTTGACGTATTTGTTAACTCATCTTGATATATATCTCTCTACAATAAATTCCATTGGATTACAAATGGTACCCAGAGACTCATATAAATTCTGCCTACAGAGTAACATATGACAAATGTGCATTTAAAATTTACAATGATATGTATGTCTCAAAAAAATTACATCAAAACATTGTACATCCGAAAAATATGGAAAATTCAAGCCTCAGAGGAATAAATGTGAACTAGAATATATTCGAATAGATTTAAATTCTACTTGAATTTTACAACCATCTGTTTTCACTATAATGCAGAGTTTTTATAATTTACTTTTCCTCACATTCAGCAAAAGGTGGTTGCTGACTGACATTTTTTAAACCATAATGGGCCATAAAAAGATTACATTTTTAAAAATAATCTTATACTCCCCTTACTGCTTGCCTCTCTGACCCCTCCGCCCCTCAACATTACCAGTCCAATTCTTCTCTGTTCATTGCCACTTGTCTTAAAATCCTCAGCCCTTTCATACTGTTTTAGGACTTCAGGCTCTGTTAAGGCCTGGGATGGTTCTTTACATGCTTGAGCAAGGTTATGGCACATGTCTGATGTTAAGTAGTAAAAATATATAATTTTTATTACATTAACCCCTTAACGACCGCGGGCCGTAAAATTACGTCCTAAATGACATAATCTTACTGCCCGCGGTCCTCCGGCGGCAGCATGCCGCGATCGGCACACATCTCAGCTGATTTTCACAGCTGAGATGTGTGCCTGCTAGGCACGAGCAGAATCGTTATCTGCTCGTGCCGATTAACCCCTTATATGGCGCTGTCAATACATGACAGCGCCATTATAAGCGCAATCGCGGTAAAGTTTTTACTTACCGCCGAAACCGGAAGTCACGTGACGCGATCACGTGACTCCCGATAGTTGTCATGGTAGTACAGGGTCATGTGATGACTCCTGTACTACACATGAATTGGTTTCACTTTCGCTGTGCCCGGGGCACAGCAAAAGAGAAAGACAGCGTATCTGCTGTTTACAGCCTTCCAGCTGTGATCAGCAGATACTGCAGAGCGATCGGAATGCTGATCGCAATAGCCCCCTAGGGGGACTAGTAAAATAAAAAAAAAAAGTAAAAAAATAAGTTTTAAAAAATTAAAAAAAAACAAAAAAACCTAAAAGTTCAAATCACCCCCCATTCGCCCCATTGAAAATTAAAGGGTTAAAAAAATAAAAAATATACACACATTTGGTATCGCCGCGTTCAGAAACGCCCGATCTATCAAAATATAAAATCAATTAATCTGATCAGTAAACGGCGTAGCGGCAAAAAAATTCCAAACGCCAAAACGACGTTTTTTTGTCGCCACAACTTTTGCGCAAAATGCAATAAGAGGCGATCAAAACGTAGCATCTGCGCAAAAATGGTACCCTTAAAAACGTCAGCTCGAGACGCAAAAAATAAGCCGTCATTGAGCCTAAGATCCCGAAAAATGAGAACGCTACGGGTCACGGAATATGGCGTAAAACGTGCGCCACTTTTTTCGGACAAACTTCCGATTTTTTTTTAACCCCTTATATAAAAGTAAACCTATACATGTTTGGTGTCTACGAACTCGCACTGACCTGAGGCATCACACCCACACATCAGTTTTACCATATAGTGAACACAGTGAATAAAATATCTCAAAAACCATAGTGCTATCGCACTTTTTTTGCAATTTTTCAGCATTTGGAATTTTTTTGCCATTTTCTAGTACACAATATGGTAAAACTGATGGTTTCATTTAAAAGTACAGCTCGTTCCGCAAAAAATGAGCCCTCACATGACCATATTGACTGAAAAATAAAAAAGTTACGTCTCTCAGAAAAAGAATGGCGAAAAAAAAAAACGGAAAGCGAAAAATCGGCCGGTCGTGAAAGGGTTAAATAACCAAAATATAAACACACAATGGATCAGCCCAGAAGGACGGATGATATAATGGGAAGCATAGGGCACTTGTTATCGTATACCGGATTATCAAAGAGTAGGTAATGCATATTAAAGTAGGAGCAGTCTAACTGGCTTTGGCCAGGCTGAAGACTTATGTTCTCGTTTTAGAGACCGGGGCTATAACAAGAGAACTATTTGCAAAGCATATGAAGATGCAAGTGTAAAGAAAAGGATGGATCTACTTCAATATAGGAAAAAGATAGAACATCAGCATGATTCATCAAAGGTACGATGTATAATGGATTTCAGTTCTCGGAGCGATGATTTTAAAAAAATCTTGGATAAACACTGGTCCATTTTACTGTTGGATAAAACCGTTGCAGGCTATATACACCAGTATCCAGCAATTACGTACAGAAAATCAAAGAATCTCCGTGATACACTTGTGCGAAGCCATTATGAAAATAAATCACCAAGCACCATTTTTGGGGTTAAAGGCCCGAAATGGGGCTGCACATCATGTGGCAAATGTGTAGCATGCCCAAACATATGTAACAGCCAAACCTTTGAGGACTCTAATCATGAAAAAACATATAAAATCACACATAGTATCAACTGCACAACAAGAGCAGTTGTGTACCAGGCAACATGCCCCTGTGGTCTCACATACGTGGGTATGACGTCTCGTGAATTAAGACGTCGTATCCGAGAGCATGTGCTCGATATTGACAATGCTAAACAAGAAGAGGATATAAACAAACTAAAAACCATTCCACGCCATTTTAAGTTAAAACATGGATGTGACAGTTCCCTTTTTCAAGCCAAGGGCATAGATAGGATTCTGATCGGTATGAGGGGTGGTAATTGGAAGAAACTTTTGGCTCAAAGGGAGACTATGTGGATCTACAAATTGAACACCCTTACACCAAATGGTTTGAATGACCATAATAGCTTTGTTCCTTTTCTTCCTACTTAAATTTCAGTGCGGTTCTCTGGCTTTTTAATCTTTTAAATATATTTTCATATATTTTTTAGTTATTTATTGTAGCAATTTTATCATACTTTTATCTTGTTTTGGATGTGGTGTCTGATTTTGGTTGTCTCTCTTTTTTTAGGGTCTTCGGAATTAATTCTTTCATCCAGTTGCGTTTGTCTGTTGTATACATTATGTCTTATATATTTTGGTACTATGGCATTCCTCAGTGGTCGCATTTGGCACTTGTTGATGTATAACCGTCTTTGGAAAAAACTTTTGCGGGGGGTTCAGATATTATTGTTATGGATGTTGTTGTGTATTATTGCCTAAAGAATAGTATAACAATTTTTGTTGTTACGAATTATGGGATAGTATGGTATTATATAACTTCATGCACGTATGTAGATGTATTTTTAGATATATGTAGACTTTTATAGATAAAATTTTTTTATATATTCTTATACCTTGTTATATTCAGTTTACATAGATATATATTCATGTTTTTTATATTAATCATAAGATATTGATAACACTAATTCTAATATGTTTATGTTGTTGGCTTGATACTAATCATATGTGCTTTTTTTGTCTCTTAGGTATTGTTTTTTGTCTCTGTTCACGGTTTTTCTTGCACTCTTTCATCACATTGTGGTATTCACTGGGTGGCTTCCTTTTTATCTTCTTTCACAATGATCACAGAATAAAATAAAATAAAATAATATAAAATAGAATAAATTTCTATATAATAGTTTTTTTACACAATTATGCATATTTAGATTATGATATTAACACGTTTTACACTATTACTATTAGTAACATGTCCCGTTATCTGTCCGAAATAATCTTTCGGACGGGTGCCGTTGGCATGTGTTTTTTTCAAAATTCAGAATTGTTCATTATTAATATTCACGTTTTTTTCACATGTTCTTGTTATTCTGTGTTTTATAAATATTAAGGATAATAATTATATGGATGGAGGTTTATATATATTACTATTATTTATATACTATTTATTGTGTAATTATATGGATGGTGATTGAATTATTTATTTATTTATATAATATGCACGTTATGTAATGTAATGGTATGATCCTTCATGGTGTTTAATTATATTTAGGCGTTTTTAAACAGCAATTCTTTACATGGGGACTAATGTATGTGTATTTGCCCCAAATTTAGGATATATCTGTGATAATTATTTCCTGACCTCATTACTAAATGTTCCTCTGTGTGATGTATAGTGCGGCAATCGCCAGGACAGAGGGTGGGGTATTTTTCGGATGTATCCTGTGTTTCTATGGTGATTCGGTTTGTTTTCTGACGTATCCGGAAGTGACGTTACGCAATTGTTTTCCATAAGACACGCATCTATGTTTGTTTATATATCACTATGGAGACCGGGACGTATTCCGGATATTACGTCTGTACCCTGAAGGCCCTTGCTAGATTTATACATATGTTACCATAGATACTTGAAAACGCGGGTGACGTATTTCTGTGGTTCCGGATGTGACCTCTGTCTCCATGGCGACTTGATTCATGTGATTAAACATACCCGGAAATGACGTGACGGAATCGTCCATGGAGGATAAATACCTGTTTACATATCACTATGGAAACCGGGGCGGGTTCCGGATATTACATCAGGACCCTGCACACCGGACTCATGTTTACGAGGATCCCCATACCTATAAAGAGGGCAACATGTTTACTGCTGATCACTCCTGGACGAAGCACCTTGGGGGTGCGAAACGCGCGTCAGTGTGTTGGTGGGTGGCTGCGGCACTATTACTTCTCCGAATTTGTTGGTAATTGCCTTTCATATGATTTGATGTTTATGCTGTTTCTGGTTTTGGTCCCGTAGAGTATATATACATATATATTTATAACTACTGTAACTACTCATAGGGGCCAAAGCCAGTTAGACTGCTCCTACTTTAATATGCATTACCTACTCTTTGATAATCCGGTATACGATAACAAGTGCCCTATGCTTCCCATTATATCATCCGTCCTTCTGGGCTGATCCATTGTGTGTTTATATTTTGGTTATTTAATGTAATAAAAATTATATATTTTTACTACTTGGCTTGCACATATCTTTTTGGTGTTATATTCATGGTTGGTGCAATTGAGCCTCCATATACATATATATATTGTGGTCTGGTTGGTGTTACATGTCTGATGTTGTGACCTTTTGCATGCTTGCATAGAACCCTCCCAGGAAGATTAAGTGTGAGCAGTATCAATGATAAACATGAAGTGAGGACCGGACAAATGACATTGAGAAATAGAGTAATGAAATGAAGTAAGCAGTAGGGCGAGTATAAAAATTTGTTTTGTTTTGACATCTTGCATTTATTTTGCTCTTTCTTCTGAGTAGACCCCAGTGTATAATAAAGGGCATTAAATTAGCATAGAATAACTTTGAATTTTTCCTGATCTGCTTGTCTTTATTGTTACTTATTAATTAGTTGTTTGAAGGCCCCTTCTAAGTGCGGCGTCACACGGGATGATATATCGGGAGATCGCATGAGCCATCGCACCCGCCCCCGTTGTTTGTGCGTCACGGGCAATTTGTTGCCCGCGGTGCAAAAAGTCGTTTACCCCGTCACACGTACTTACATCCCAAACGACCTCACTGTTGGCGGCGAACATCCTCTTCCTGAAGTGGGAGGGACATTTGGCGTCACATCGACGTCACACAGCGGCCACCCAATAGAAGTGGAGGGGCGGAGATGAGAGGGACGTAACATTCCGCCCACCTTCTTTCTTCCTCATTTCCGGCGGGATGCAGGTAAGCTGTGTTTGTCCTTCCCAGAGTATCACACGGAGCGATGTGTGCTGCCTCGGGAACGACGAACAACCGGCGCACAGAAGGAGGAACGACTTTATGAAAATGAACGGCATGTCAACGAGCAACAATAAGGTGAGTATTTTTGCTTGTTCACAGTCGTTTGTAGCTGTCACACGCTACGATATGTCTAACGATGCCGGATGTGCGTCACGGAATCCATGACCCCGACGACATATCGCCCGATAGCGTGTGACGCCGCCCTTAGGCTGAGTAAGCTTTGAGTCCCAGCCAGTAAAATCAAAATAATTATTAAATTACTTATAGTTGATTTAATGCTTTATTATTTACAGTGGTGTGAAAAAGTGTTTGCCCCTTTTTGATTTCTTATTCTATTGCCTGCTTCTCAAACATAAATGTTTCAGATCACCCAATAACTGTAACTATTAGACAAACATAACACAAGTAAACACAAAATTCAGATTATAAATGAAGGTCTTTATTATTAAGGGAAAAATAAATCCAAACCTACAGGGCACTGTGTGAGTGCACCAGCCTCTCTTACAACATAAATTAACTTATCTTTATCACATTTTTGGGAAGTTGAGTTCAATTGCCCTAGCCACACCCAGTCCTGATTACTGCCACACCTGTTTTCAATCAAAAAAATCACTTAAATAGGACCTCCCTGACAAAGTGAAGTAGACCAAAGGATCCTCAAAAGCTAGACAACATGAAACTAAAGAAATTGCAGAACAAATGAGAAACAAAGGAATTGAAATCTATTAGTCTGGAAAAGGTTATAAAGCCATTTCTAAAGCTTTGGGGCTCCAGGGAACCACCGTGAGAGTCATTATCCAAAAAATGGCAAAAACAGGGAACAATGGTGAACCTTCCCTAGAGTGGGCAGCTGTTCAAAACTACCCTAAGAAGAGGTCACAAAAGACCCCACAACAACATCCAAGAACCTACAGGCCTTATTTGTCTCAGTTTAAGTCAGTGTTCATGACTCCACCATAAGAGAGAGACTGGGGAAAAGTGGCCTGAATGCCAAAGTTACAAGAGAAAAATTTCTACTGATCAAAAAACAACACAAAGGCTCATCTCAGTTTTGCCAGGAAACATTTTGATGATCCCCACCACTTTTGGGAGAATACTCTGTGGACTGATGAGTCAAAAGTTGAACTGTTTGGAAGATATATGTCCCATTACATCAGACGTAGAAGTAACACAACATTTCAGAAAAGGAACATCATACCAATAGTAAAATATGGTGGTGGTAGTGTGATGGTCTGAGGCTGTTTTGCTGCTTCCGGACTTGGTAGACTTGCTGTGGTAAATGGAACCATGAATTCTGCAGTCTACAAAAAAATCCTGAAGCAGAATGTCCGGCTATCTGTTTGTGACCTCAAGCTGAAGCGGACTTGGGTTATGAGCAGAACAATGATCCAAAAAACACCAGCAAGTGCAACGTTCAATGGCTAAAGAAAAAGCAACCAAAGATTAAGTTTAGGGATCAATCACTTTTCCCACAGAAGGTTTGGATTTCCTTTTCCCTTAATAATAAAGACCTTCATTTATAAACTTCATTTTGTGTTTACTTGTGTTATCTTTTTCTAATATTTAAATTTTTTTGGTGATCTGAAACAATTAAAAGGGACAAACATACAAAAGAATAAGAAATCAAAAAGGGGCAAACACTTTTTCACACTACTGTATATTTTTATTTTACTTATATATAGAACGAATATATAAATCCTACTGCCTATAGTGCAGCTTAGTAATTTAGCTTATTGCAGTTTCTGATTTAAGATTTAGTCACAGTTGATGATCCGACTGTTAATTCACACTCGCTGCATATGATCCTCATATCGTATGTTAGTTAGCTCTATTTCCAATTTTTTCCAAAGTTAGCAATTCAAATCCAGGTATACACAGTGTACATGCAGATAGTTCAGTTTAGTTAGTTAGATGTGCTATGTTCTGATGGTCTATGATATATACCATATATGCATTACTATTTGAGAAGTCTGCCTTCATTCAAATCATACTATCAAACAGTGTATAATTAGCCAATAGAATTATGAGACAGAAGGAATATTTTCTACATATTTTTCAGTGGCAAATAACTTGATTTACACTGAACAAAAAAAAAAATGCAACACTTTGTTTTTGCTCCCATTTTTCATGAGCTGAACTCAAAAATCTAAGACTTTTTCTATGTACACAAAAAGTCTTTTTCACTCAAATATTGTTCACAAATGTCTAAATCTGTGTTAGTGAGCACTTCTCCTTTGCCAAGATAATCCATCCTCTTTAGAGGAGGAGCATATCAAAATGTTGATTAGACAAAATGATTTTTTTGTAGATGTTCCTTAGGCTAGCCACAATAAAAGGATACTCTAAGGCTATGTGCCCACGCTGCGGATTTACCGCGGATTTTGCCGCGGATTTGCCGCGGATTTGCCGCGGATTTCCCGAAAATCTGCAGCAGCGGCACTTCCAAGCCATTTCAATGGCATTTTGGAAATGCTGTGTCCATGCTGCGGATTTTTCCGCTGCGGATTTGCCGCGAATTTTGATCCGGAAAAATCTGCAGCATGTCAATTGTTTGTTGCAGATTTGGTGCGGATTTTGGGTATAGAATGGGGAAAAAAAAAAAAAAAATCCGCATCAAAATCCGCGGCAAATCCGCGGTGAATCCGCGGCAAATCCGCGGGTGCGGATTTGCCGCGAAAGTCGCGGATTTTCATGCAGAAAAATCCGCAGGTACATTCTACCGTGGACACATAGCCTTAGGGTATCCATGGGGGTCAGACAACCAGTCAATATCTGGAGTGACCACCATATGCTTCACGCATGGCGACACATCTACTTTGCATAGAGATGATCAGGTTGTTGATCAACTAAAGTCATGATAAAGTCATATTGCAGCCACAGTGGAGCTACAGCAGATCCTCAATAAATTAGCAACATGTTTTTTTTAATTCATTTATACTTGGGTTTTATATTCATTTTCACTTTAATAATGGTGGATCCCTAGGTTTTCTAGTGTGCAATAGGACTTCTATTCCTGCATCACATATCCAGATTTTAATATTCTTTTATTGATTTTTTTTATGTGAATATTTGCTTAATAAAGATTGTTGATTGGATGTATATTGTAGAAGAGTCTCATCTATTTTGAAGCTTGTTACTATCTAAGGCTATGTGCGCACACTGCTTTTTTTGACGCTGCGTTTTTGTGCATTTTTGGCCACTAAAAACGCACAAAAACGCACCTGCGTCGAAAAAACGCGGCAAAAAACGCACGCGTTTTGCCGCAATTTGGTGCGTTTTTTTGCTGCGTTTTGCTGCGTTTTTGCTCACTGCGTCCTTATGCGTTTTTTATCAGTGAACAAAAAAAAAGGTCTGATGTCATTTCCTTCTTCAATGTGTTCTTCATTCTCCACTAGTGTATGCAGAAGAGCAGACAGCTGCAGAACTACAAGGCTCAGCATACTCCATCCAATAGTGTATGCAGGAGAGCAGACAGCAGCTGCAGAACTACAAGGCTCAGCATGCTCCATCCAGGACTGTATGCTTGAGGGAGAGTCAGGGGGAGCAGACCTACAAGGCTCAGCATCCTCCATCCAATAGTGTATGCAGGAGAGCAGACAGCAGCTGTCGAACTACAAGGCTCAGCATCCTCCTTCCAGGACTGTATGCAGGATTTCTTTGGCCCCCCAAACAAAAAAAATGACGTGGGCTTCGCCATATTTTTGTATGCTAGCCGGGTACAGCAGGCAGGTACGGGCTGCCCCCAACCCCCAGCTGCCTATTTGTACCCGGCTGGGAACCAAAAATATAGGGAAGCCCTTTTTTTTTTTTAAATTATTTCATGAATTTCATGAAATAATTTAAAAAAAAAATGACGTGAGCTTCGCCTAATTTTTGAGTCCAGCCGGGTACAACTAGGCAGCTGGGGATTGGAATCCACAGTGCAGGGTGCCCATGCTTTCTGGGCACCCCCGCTGTGAATTGCAGTCCCGCAGCCACCCCAGAAAATGGCGCTTTCATAGAAGCGCCATCTTCTGGCGCTGTATCCAACTCTTCCAGCTGCCCTGATGCCGGGTGGCTCGCTGGGTAATAATGGGGTTAGGGCTAGCTGTATAGCTGGCCCTAAGCCCAAAATTCATGGTGTCACGCCAATATTAGACATGGCCACCATGAATTTCTAGTAAAGATAAAAAAAACCACAACACACAGAAAAATATTTTTATTAGAAATAAAACACAACACAATTAGTGGCTCCATCTTTATTGAAATAAAGAACCCCCCCTCCGCAGTAATCCTGGGTCAGGGTCCCGCGCCGTCCAATCCGGATCCAATATCATCTGATCGGTTTGCTGGAAGGCAAAGCGATCAGATGATGTGTCAGGATCAAGTGCCTGAATCCCATCACACATCAGCTGATTATATAAAAGCCGATTATACAATCAGCAGATGCATCGGTGCAAAAAAATAAAAATAAATAAATAATACTCGCTTATGTGCTGATTACCGGCAGCTCCTGCAGCGATTGGAGGAGTCTGATCCCGTCCGATCGCTGCAGCAGCTGCCGGTAATCAGGGATGAAGTCTCCTGACGCATCCGCTGATACCGGCCGGGCGCCCGCGTCACCGCGATACTTACGATCACCTGATGCGTCAGGTGACTGCATCAGGTGATCCATCGCCAGGTCCTGTATCCATCGGAGGTTTCCCGGCCGTCTGCACACAGCCGGAGCGGGGGTGGCGATACCGTGAGAGGAGATGGGAGCGGGCATGGCACCGGGAGTCTGCAGACAGGTGAGTATAACTTTTTTTTTTTTTCTACTGTTAACTTTTGTTTTCGCAGCCGCTTCCACCTCCCGCCCAGACATGGCGCCGCACGGCAGCATACATGCACAGGACCGGAGGTGGACGCAGCGGTGATGGTACCGGGAGGATTCACGCTTCTGTATATACTGACAGAAGGAATCCTCTTCCTGTACATGTCACTTTACTACCCACCTCCTGCGTTTATAGCTGCGTTTTTGGTCTTAGAAACGCACCAAAACGCAGCTATTTGCGTTTCTCATTGCGTCTTTCAACATCCCATTGAACTCAATGGATGAAAAGCGCAGTGAAAAACGCGGGAATAATTGACATACTGCGTTTTTGTGGCACCACAAAAACGCAGCTGAAAAAAAACAGATGTGTGCGGACAGCAAAAATGAAAACTCATAGACTTTGCTGGGGAAGCAAAGTCCTGCAGTTTTGAGGCCAAAAACGCGCAAAAACGCCGCAAAAAACGCACTGTGCGCACATAGCCTAAGACAGTTTATAGAAAGTGAAAGAGTTAGAAAAGGTACAGCACACAAAGTAAACCTGCTGAGATTTGACTTGAGCATGCAGAATCAAAAACTGCTAAAAAACGCACAATAGAAGTCATGTAAAAGATACAAATAGTATTATTTCTTATGCCCACGTGACAGATGATTCAGAAAATTCATTGGAAAGCGCCGTTACACATTAACCTTTTTAGTACTGTGACACATTTTATTTTTTGGAAGAAAGAGATCCACTTTTCCGCTACTTTAGGATGCCCTTGTCTGCCACTTGAATGACTCCTCAAAGTAATTCATTCATTGGCAAATTATTGAACTATGAAATGGTTTTTCATTTATGAGCTATTTTTTCCTCCTCTTCGACCAAGAACATAAGTAACTTTCCTTGTGAAGACTTGATTTTGTAGGAAGCAGTGAAGGATGAGACTCCTTTCAATGAGATCAACCCTTGGCCACTCAGCCTTTATTCTTGGGTCATTCCTGCACTCTTGCCCTGACTACCCAAAACCACTGTAGGTATTCCATGCATATACTTTACACACCACCTTAGTTTTTCTTTTTACTGTTTCTAATATTTATAATAAGGTATCAGTTTTACAGGGATAAGATTGGTTTGTTTTGATTTTTGCAAGACAAGTTGTATTGTTTAATGAGACTACTAGTTGATACTAAAGTATAAATCACTGAAAAATTCTCCCATCTGCACATGAAGAAGGGACAAGGAGCACATGAGCAGTGAGTAGAGATTTTCATGCCACTAATGGTTGTTACAGGTACCTACCATTTGTGCAGGGGGCTCATAATGTTCCACCCTCTATATAGTCATACCCTCAGTGTAACAAACGTGTTCCAGACCAGTTGACAAAATAAAATCTTAATAGGTCTTAGATAAAATTAAAAAATATCACTATATCAGTACCTGAGAGCTATATCTACAGATATTTACATATATCATGTTAATAATCTGGGGAGACGATTTTAAATAAATAGTGTTGAGCGAGTAATTAAACATTCGTACTCGCTATGCTGTTAGTGAGTACTATCCGCTAACTGTATATTCGTTACGAGTAGAGATGAGCGAACCGGTCCCGATTCGGCTCGAGGTCGGTTCGCCGAACGGAGCTCCCGTTCGAGTTCGGCTCGTCGAACGTTCGACGAACCGAACTCGAACTGCATAGGAAACAATGGCAGGCAATCAAAAACACATAAAAACACCTAGAAAACACCCTCAAAGGTGTCCAAAAGGTGACAAACAACACAAACACATGGGAAAGTGACAAGGACATATACTCATGCGAAAACAAAAGAGCTGGACAAGAAAAAAGAGGAGGAGACACAGATATAGGCATGGCACGCCCTTCTAAAATCATGTAAAACACCGCAAGGTGACTCCAAGCAGAGTCTCCCTTTTTTCCAAAAATTGGGCCCCACACACACCCACCCCTTCAGTGGCAGCACTTGTGCCCCAGTTTTACACTTCACAGGTAGATTTGTATCAAGCACATTCAAAAATACGCCATAATTAACCGTTCCCAGGATGACACCAGGGTAGGTAGCAAAGTCTTTCCTGATCCCAGATCTGTTCATCTTGGCTCCTTTTAAAAAACACAGCAAGCAAGGGTTACGCCAAGCGGAGTCTCCCTTTTTTCAAAAAATTGGGCCCCACACACACCCACCCCTTCAGTGGCAGCAGTTGTGCCCCAGTTGTACACTTCACAGCTAGATTTGTATCAAGCACATTCAAAAATACGCCATAATTAACCGTTCCCAGGATGACACCAGGGTAGGTAGCAAAGTCTTTCCTGATCCCAGATCTGTTCATCTTGGCTCCTTTTAAAAAACACAGCAAGCAAGGGTTACTCCAAGCGGAGTCTCCCTTTTTTCAAAAAATTGGGCCCCACACACACCCACCCCTTCAGTGGCAGAAGTTGTGCCCCAGTTGTACACTTCACAGCTAGATTTGCATCAAGCACATTAAAAAATACCCCATAATTAACCATTCCCAGGATGACTCTGGGGTAGGTAGATAAAGTCTTTGCTGAACCATGACTTGTTCATCTTGGCTCCTTTTAAAAACAATGTAAGCAAGGGTTACTCCAAGCGGAGTCTCCCTTTTTTCCAAAAATTGGGCCCCACACACACCCACCCCTTCAGTGGCAGCAGTTGTGCCCCAGTTGTACACTTCACAGCTAGATTTGCATCAAGCACATTCAAAAATACCCCATAATTAACCGTCCCCAGGATGACTCTGGAGTAGGTAGATAAAGTCTTTGCTGAACCATGACTTGTTCATATTGGCTCTTTTTAAAAACAATGTAAGCAAGGGTTACTCCAAGTGGAGTATCCCTTTTTTCAAAAAATTGGGCCCCACACACACCCACCCCTTCAGTGGCAGCAGTTGTGCCCTAGTTGCAAACAGGATGTTTTGATTTGCATCAAGCACATTCCAAATCCACAAGCATTTACTCTCCCAAGGATGACACAGGGGTAGTAAATTCCTTCTGGATCCATGACTTGTTCATTTTGATGAACGTCAGTCTGTCCACATTGTCACTGGACAGACGCGTGCGCCTATCTGTCAGCACACACCCAGCAGCACTGAAGACACGTTCAGAGACAACGCTGGCAGCTGGACACGACAAAATCTCCAAGGCGTAACTGGAGAGCTCTGGCCATTTTTCTAGATTTGAAGCCCAAAAGGAGCAAGGCTCCATTTGCAAAGTCATGGCATCGATGTTCATTTGGAGATACTCCTGTATCATCCTCTCCAGCCGTTGACTATGTGTCAGACTTGTTGTCTCTGGTGGCCTTGCAAAAGAGGGTCTAAAAAAATTATGAAAAGATTCCATAAAATTGCTGTTACCAGCACCAGATACGGTCCTACTGGTACGGGCAGACTGTTGGAGATGACAAGACCGTCCCATGTTTGGCAAGTTATAACTGGGAGAATCACTCCCTGCACCTGCACGGTTGTTTGGTGGAAAAGCCGAGCTAAGATCGAGTAACAGCTTCTGCTGATACTCCTGCATACGTGCGTCCCTTTCTATGGCTGGAATTATGTCACAAAATTTGGACTTGTACCGGGGATCTAATAGTGTGGCAAGCCAGTAGTCATCATCACTTCTAATTTTGACAATACGAGGGTCATGTTGGAGGTAGTGCAACAAGAAGGCACTCATGTGTCTTGCGCAGCCATGCGGACCAAGTCCACGCTGTGTTTGTGGCATAGAGGTGCTAACCGTTCTTTCTTCCTCTGACATCTCCCCCCAACCTCTTTCAACTGAAATTTGACCAAGGTCTCCCTCATCCGCTGAGTCTTCCATGTCCATGGACAGTTCGTCCTCCATTTCTTTATGTTCTCCTGCACCATCCTCAACATCTCGCCTGCTACCATTCGCCCTTGTTGATCCCTGTCCCCCATGGTCCCTTGCCTGCCGCCTTGGTGATGATGAACGTCTGGACCTTGGTGATGTTGTGGTGTCTTGCGCATATGAATCATCCTGTAGTTCATCCACTTCCTGTTGTCCCACCCCCTGACTCCGAATAGTGTTTAGCGTGTGCTCCAGCATGTAAATGACTGGAATCATCATGCTGATAATGGCATTGTCAGCTCTAAACATATTCGTCGCCATGTCGAAACTGTGCAGAAGGGTGCATAGGTCCTTGATCTGAGACCACTCCATCAGGGTGATCTGACCCACCTCTGCATCTCGTTGGCCCAGGCTATACATCATGACGTATTGCACCAGGGCTCGGCGGTGCTGCCACAGTCGCTGTAACATGTGGAGAGTTGAATTCCAGCGTGTCGCCACATCGCATTTCAGGCGATGAACCGGCAGGCCAAAAGACTTCTGGAGTGATGCTGCTGCGCTTGAACGGCGGAAGTGAGCAGACAGTTTTCGTGCCCTGTTCAGAAGGCCATCTAGGCCGGGATAATGTGTTAAAAATTGCTGGACGACAAGGTTCAACACGTGAGCCATACAGGGTACGTGTGTCACCTTGCCCAGGCGAAAGGCCACACCAGGTTTGCAGCATTGTCGCAGACGGCCTTACCAGGCTGCAGGTTGAGTGGAGACAACCATTTATTAAACTCGGACTGCAGAGCTGACCACAACTCCTCAGCTGTGTGACTCTTATTCCCAAGACATGTCAAGCTATAGACCGCCTGATGCCGTTGCGCTCTGCTGCCAGCATAGTAATGAGGGGTGCGTGATTCATTTTGTGCTGTGAGAACGCTGGTGGCCTGACCAGGCAGGCTTGGGGCGGAGGTGGAGGACCCAGATGAGGTGGAGGATGCAGAAGCAGTGGCGGAACTTGGACAGACAGAGGATTGACACACAAGTCGTGGGGACGGCAAGACTTGTGCAGCAGACCCTTCACCATCTATCACCATAGTTACCCAGTGCCCAGTCAGCGACATGTAACGTCCCTGTCCATGCTTACTGGTCCAAGTATCGGTGGTGAAATGCACCCGTTCACACACAGAGTTTCTCAAGGAAGCGGTGATGTTGTGTGCGACATGCTGGTGTAGCGCGGGCACACCTTTCTTAGAGAAGTAGTGGCGACTAGGCATCTGGTACTGGGGCACAGCGACAGACATAAGGTCTCTAAAATCCTGTGTGTCCACTAGGCTGAAAGGCAGCATTTCGGTAGCCAACAGCTTACAGAGGGATAGAGTCAACCTCTTAGCTTTGTCATGGGTCACAGGAAGTGGCCTTTTATTTGACCACATCTGAGGGACAGAGATCTGGCTGCTGTGTGTAGACGGTGTTGAGTAGGGTGCCTCTGGAAAAATGCAGGTTTGTGAGGAAAGTGCTGGTGGAGACATGATGTTGCCTTCATCCAACGTTGGTGCTATCGATGTCTGAGAGAGCTGTACACACTCACTTGTTTCCCCTTCCAAACCAACTGACGACCTACCAAGCAAACTGCCTGTTGCGGTTACAGTGGTAGAAGTTGTGGGTGGAAAAACAGGTGTGACAGCTGTCCCCACAGTCCTAGAAGATGACGAGCGCGCGGATGCACTGGAAGGGGCAGGCGGTGGATGGTTCGCTCCGCTAGGCCGCATTGCAGCACGGTGAGCTTCCCACCGGGCCATATGATATTTATTCATGTGACGATTCATGGAAGAAGTTGTCAAACTGCTGAGGTTTTGACCTCTACTAAGAGAACCATGACAAATTTTACAGATCACATAATTGGGGCGATCTTTTTCTATGTCAAAAAAGGACCAGGCTAGGCAAGGCTTAGAGGCCATGCGACATGTTGATCCACCCCGAATAATGCTCAGAGGCAGAGTGGTGGCTGAGGATGCAGTTGTAGACGTGCTACCAGTACTCCGACTGTGTCCAGGAAGGCGCAAGGTAACTTCGTCATCAGTTGCATCCTCCTCCACCACCTCTGTTGACCTCCTCGAGTGCCTGACTGTGGGTTGACAGTAGGTGGGATCTAGAACTTCATCATCAATTGTTGTGTTTGCACTCCCCTCCCGCTCAGACCGAGCCTCTTCTTGCCCTGACCGAATATTTAAGTTGTCATCCCAATCGGGTATCTGCGTCTCATCTTCATCAGTATGTTCCTCATTGTCTATAACCACAGGTGTTACAGTTTGTGACAAAGGGTCAACATTATGCTCAGAAACTTGGTCCTCACGGCCTGAATCAGAGTCACAAAAGTTCTGGGCATCACTGCAGACCATTTCCTGTTCTGTACTCACTGTAGCTTGGGAGCAGACCTCTGATTCCCAGGCTATAGTGTGACTGAACAGCTCTGCAGACTCAGCCATCTCAGTTCCACCATACTGTGCAGGGCTGATGGAGACTTCAGAGCTGGGAGAAAGCAAGTTTGATTGGGATGACAATTTATCGTGTCCGTAAAAAAGGGAGCACGTCGGATTGTCCACGGTAAGTAGTAGACATCTTACTTTTGCTGGTAGATGGTCTATCTTCAGCAGATGATAATGGAGCTTTGCCACCTTCCCCACGGACAAACCCTTTTTTTCCTTTTCCACCACGCCTCTTCCCCTTTCCACCAGCATCTGTCATTTCGCCACTCATGTTGATTGCGACAAGATTGTGCACTGAAAATGTGGTAGTAAAAATTGAGAGGTGGTGTAGATTGCAGCGGTGGTCTAGCTTTATTAACAGCAGAATAATAAAGAATAAATATCCCTGACAATGCAACTATGGCCCTTAAACTGGCAGCATCAATTGCTAGTATAATGGCTTAGTTATAATGAGTTGGAGTGTGCAATGCAGGAAGAGGTGCTGCAAATGTCTTTGCACTAGTGTGACTCGACAAAAGTCCAATAGCCCGTTTAGGATGCCACTAGGTACACTGAGTGTTTGCTAGTATAATGGCTTAGTTATAATGAGTTGGAGTGTGCAATGCAGGCAGAGGTGCTGCAAATATCTTTGCACTAGTGGGACTATAGCAAAGTCCAATAGCCACGTTTAGGATGCCACTAGGTACACTAAGTGTTTGCTAGTATAATGGCTTAGTTTTAATGAGTTGGAGTGTGCAATGCAGGCAGAGGTGCTGCAAATGTCTTTGCACTAGTGTGACTAGACAAAAGTCCAATAGCCACGTTTAGGATGCCACTAACTTCACTCAGTGTCTGCTAGTATAATGGCTTAGTTATAATGAGTTGGAGTGTGCAATGCAGGTAGAGGTGCTGGAAATGTCTTTGCACTAGTGGGACTAGACAAAAGTCCAATAGCCACGTTTAGGATGCCACTAGGTACACTGAGTGTTTGCTAGTATAATGGCTTACTTATAATGAGTTGGAGTGTGCAATGCAGGCAGAGGTGCTGCAAATGTCTTTGCACTAGTGTGACTAGACAAAAGTCCAATAGCCACGTTTAGGATGCCACTAGGTACACTGAGTGTTTGCTAGTATAATGGCTTAGTTATAATGAGTTGGAGTGTGCAATGCAGGCAGAGGTGCTGCAAATACCTTTGCACTAGTGGGACTATAGCAAAGTCCAATTGCCACGTTTAGGATGCCACTAGGTACACTGAGTGTTTGCTAGTATAATGGCTTAGTTATAATGAGTTGGAGTGTGCAATGCAGGCAGAGGTGCTGCAAATGTCTTTGCACTAGTGTGACTAGACAAAAGTCCAATAGCCACGTTTAGGATGCCACTAGGTACACTGAGTGTTTGCTAGTATAATGGCTTAGTTATAATGAGTTGGAGTGTGCAATGCAGGTAGAGGTGCTGCAAATGTCTTTGCACTAGTGTGACTAGACAAAAGTCCAATAGCCACGTTTAGGATGCCACTAGGTACACTGAGTGTTTGCTAGTATAATGGCTTACTTATAATGAGTTGGAGTGTGCAATGCAGGCAGAGGTGCTGCAAATGTCTTTGCACTAGTGTGACTAGACAAAAGTCCAATAGCCACGTTTAGGATGCCACTAGGTACACTGAGTGTTTGCTAGTATAATGGCTTACTTATAATGAGTTGGAGTGTGCAATGCAGGCAGAGGTGCTGCAAATATCTTTGCACTAGTGGGACTATAGCAAAGTCCAATAGCCACGTTTAGGATGCCACTAGGTACACTGAGTGTTTGCTAGTATAATGGCTTAGTTATAATGAGTTGGAGTGTGCAAAGCAGGCAGAGGTGCTGCAAATGTCTTTGCACTAGTGTGACTAGACAAAAGTCCAATAGCCACGTTTAGGATGCCACTAGGTACACTGAGTGTTTGCTAGTATAATGGCTTAGTTATAATGAGTTGGAGTGTGCAATGCAGGCAGAGGTGCTGCAAATGTCTTTGCACTAGTGTGACTAGACAAAAGTCCAATAGCCACGTTTAGGATGCCACTAGGTACACTGAGTGTTTGCTAGTATAATGGCTTACTTATAATGAGTTGGAGTGTGCAATGCAGGCAGAGGTGCTGCAAATATCTTTGCACTAGTGGGACTATAGCAAAGTCCAATAGCCACGTTTAGGATGCCACTTGGTACACTGAGTGTTTGCTAGTATAATGGCTTAGTTATAATGAGTTGGAGTGTGCAAAGCAGGCAGAGGTGCTGCAAATGTCTTTGCACTAGTGTGACTAGACAAAAGTCCAATAGCCACGTTTAGGATGCCACTAGGTACACTGAGTGTTTGCTAGTGTAATGGCTTACTTATAAGGAGTTGGAGTGTGCAATGCAGGTAGGGGTGCTGCAAATGTCTTTGCACTAGTGTGACTAGACAAAAGTCCAATAGCAACGTTTAGTATGCCACTAGGTACACTGAGTGTTTGCTAGTATAATGGCTTACTTATAATGAGTTGGAATGTGCAATGCAGGCAGAGGTGCTGCAAATGTCTTTGCACTAGTGTGACTAGACAGAAGTCCAATAGCCACGTTTAGGATGCCACTAGGTACACTGAGTGTTTGCTAGTATAATGGCTTAGTTATAATGAGTTGGAGTGTGCAATGCAGGCAGAGGTGCTGCAAATGTCTTTGCACTAGTGTGACTAGACAAAAGTCCAATAGCCACGTTTAGGATGCCACTAGGTACACTGAGTGTTTGCTAGTATAATGGCTTAGTTATAATGAGTTGGAGTGTGCAATGCAGGCAGAGGTGCTGCAAATGTCTTTGCACTAGTGTGACTAGACAAAAGTCCAATAGCCACGTTTAGGATGCCACTAGGTACACTGAGTGTTTGCTAGTATAATGGCTTACTTATAATGAGTTGGAGTGTGCAATGCAGGCAGAGGTGCTGCAAATGTCTTTGCACTAGTGTGATTAGACAAAAGTCCAATAGCCACGTTTAGGATGCCACTAGGTACACTGAGTGTTTGCTAGTATAATGGCTTACTTATAATGAGTTGGAGTGTGCAATGCAGGCAGAGGTGCTGCAAATGTCTTTGCACTAGTGGGACTATAGCAAAGTCCAATAGCCACGTTTAGGATGCCACTAGGTACACTGAGTGTTTGCTAGTATAATGGCTTAGTTATAATGAGTTGGAGTGTGCAATGCAGGCAGAGGTGCTGCAAATGTCTTTGCACTAGTGTGACTAGACAAAAGTCCAATAGCCACGTTTAGGATGCCACTAGGTACACTGAGTGTTTGCTAGTATAATGGCTTACTTATAATGAGTTGGAGTGTGCAATGCAGGCAGAGGTGCTGCAAATGTCTTTGCACTAGTGTGACTAGACAAAAGTCCAATAGCCACGTTTAGGATGCCACTAGGTACACTGAGTGTTTGCTAGTATAATGGCTTAGTTATAATGAGTTGGAGTGTGCAATGCAGGCAGAGGTGCTGCAAATGTCTTTGCACTAGTGTGACTAGACAAAAGTCCAATAGCCACATTTAGGATGCCACTAGGTACACTGAGTGTTTGCTAGTATAATGGCTTACTTATAATGAGTTGGAGTGTGCAATGCAGGCAGAGGTGCTGCAAATGTCTTTGCACTAGTGTGACTAGACAAAAGTCCAATAGCCACGTTTAGGATGCCACTAGGTACACTGAGTGTTTGCTAGTATAATGGCTTAGTTATAATGAGTTGGAGTGTGCAATGCAGGCAGAGGTGCTGCAAATGTCTTTGCACTAATGTGACTAGACAAAAGTCCAATAGCCACGTTTAGGATGCCACTAGGTACACTGAGTGTTTGCTAGTATAATGGCTTAGTTATAATGAGTTGGAGTGTGCAATGCAGGCAGAGGTTCTGCAAATGTCTTTGCACTAGTGTGACTAGACAAAAGTCCAATATCCACGTTTAGGATGCCACTAGGTACACTGAGTGTTTGCTAGTATAATGGCTTACTTATAATGAGTTGGAGTGTGCAATGCAGGCAGACGTGCTGCAAATGTCTTTGCACTAGTGTGACTAGACAAAAGTTCAATAGCCACGTTTAGGATGCCACTAGGTACACTGAGTGTTTGCTAGTATAATGGCTTAGTTATAATGAGTTGGAGTGTGCAGAGGACAGGAGGGTACAGTGGCAGGGTTGTGGGTCTCTGGGTAGAGGAATGGAAGCCTGCCTTTCTATTCCCTCCTAATGGGGAATTGCAGCGACGAAATCCCTGACCTTTGCAACACAGACGCTGTCGCTGTTTTCAGGACCTATCACCTATGGCTCTGACCCTGCCGGGACGAGCCCTTAAAAGGACTGATGGAAAGTGCTATCCCTATGCTGTCCAGCGCTGTGTATGGAGCGCATACAGCAGTATCGGCGATAGTACAAAGGACGGAGCTGCGCCAGTGATGTCTGACACCAAGGACGCAGAAGAGATAATGGCGTCCGGACGGCCAGATACTCTTTTTTATAATGCAGGGACATGTGACATGGACATCCTATCACACATGCCGTTGCTTCTCTGGCTAAAAGTCCACTTAGCTGTGTGTGTGTGTCTGGGATTGGCTGACATGCTGGCCCACCCCACAAGACGCGCGCGCTTAAGGAAGGAAGACAAGGAAAAAAAAATAAATAAATGGCGATCGCCATTATACAAACAGCAGTGATCTGAAGGCGCTGTTCCCGCACACTATACACTGAAATGTCATAATAGTCTGAGTCACAGAGTGACTTACACTATTACAGCGGAAAGCCAGCTAGGAATTAGCTGTTTTTTTGCTGCTAGAACCGTTCTCGAACGTTTCTAGAACTATCGAGCTTTTGCAAAAAGCTCGAGTTCTAGTTCGATCTAGAACAGGCCCCAAAATCACTCGAGCCTAGAATTGGAGAACCTCGAACCGCGAACCGCGCTCAACTCTAGTTACGAGTAGCCGGTGCAATGTTAGTCAATGGGAAATACTCGCTAAGTAGAGCGTAATCAGAAAGCCGTGCTATTCGCTACTCGCATGAAAAGTATGGCTTTCGGATTATTCGCTATTTATTATTTCCCATTGACTTACATAGTGCCCACTACTCGTAACGAATATGTGAGTAGCGGACAGTATTCGCTAACAGCTTAGCTGAATGTTTAACTACTCGCTCAACTCTATAAATAAGCTATCTATAATTAATAGCCATTTGCACAAAGAGTGAATCACAGGTCTCAGGAGCTTGCAAGGGCTATTGTAGCATTGCTTACTGATTACATTGTCATTTTTTTCTAAATACAACATATTACTACTGGGGCTCTTATAAAGTAAAGTTTATGGAAAGATAACACTGTAGTAGCTGAATAGCAATGCATATTTATATGCCATACATGCTGTCACCTTTGCACAGCCGGCATCTATTAAATAAAAAAGTTAGTTTGGAAATAGATTAATTAAATATTAAAAACTAGTATTCACACAAGAGAATAAATTGATTGACTTGTGTCTCCAGGCATCTGTATTTAAATTAGTTTAGAGAGAAACGCTGCATCTTAAAAAATGGAAACTAGATGCAATTTTTGTGTATATTTTTCCATTTCTATGTCTTAGCAGCATAATCTGTCGGTCACTCTTTAGCAGAAGACAATAAACTTTGTTGCCGTATATTGTTGGAAAGTAGCAGTTTGTTTTCCGTTGCTAAGGAGAACAGAGAGAATTTTAAGTTTCAATGTTTGTAGGAATCTCTGTGAACATGTAAGTGATGGAAGATAGAAGATTTGAGACACAAAATAAAACTTTGGCCTTCTTTGAACAGTTTATCTGACCTCAACTACTAATCGTTTTTTCTATTTGATTTGCCGAGAAACATTTTTCAGTGTTTATCTTCTGCAGTCTACTACCTCCTTTATGTCCTTGTCACAAACTAGGAAATACGAAAACAGAGTTCTATTTTTCTCTAAGACAAGAAGCGATCTGCAAATCTGCATATGTCTGTTACCAAACATTTATAAATGTTTCATAAATGTATTTTTCAAGAAATGTTCTACATTTACTTTAATATTTATTACAATCCTAAAAAAAAATGTTAAACAAATTTAAACATTTGCTTTGTTTGCTGTTGTTAATCACACCTCTTACTATTGATGATCACATTTTCTGTACCAGCTAATAATCAGAGTCAACTAAGTTCATTTGAGTGGGATGATTCCATAATCTATCCCTTTTTTCTCCCTGCCATGACATATTTTTCTGGCTAAAGTGGGAGAAAAACTACCAGTTGCACCATAATGAAAAAATACAGCACTGTGATCTTCAATTCTTTATGAAAGCAGAACTTTAGTGAAGCCCATGAAATATACATACAAAAGTCACTTACAGATTTTGATTTTTATTTAGGTTCTTTGTTACAGTTTTTACTATGAACATAGATTAGGTCTAAAATGCGTAAAAACTTTTTTTTTTATGAATTTTTAGTGGGCCTAAATAAAGTTCTGGTAGCATGAAAATCTCAGTTATATCTAATACATCTCTTTTTGACTTTGTTTGATACACATCAAGTTTGAGTCTAAAGGCCCCGTTACACGCGTCGATTTATTGTGCGATCGCATGTGCGATTGCACCCGCCCCCATCGTTTGTGCATCACGGGCAATTTGTTGACCATGTCGCACAAAGTCAGTAACCCCTGTCACACGTACTTACTTCCCGAACGACCTCGCTGTGGGTGGCGAACATCCACTTCCTGAAGGGGGAGGGACGTTCGGCAGCACAGCGATGTCACACAGCGGCCGCCCAATAGAAGCGGAGGGGAGGAGATGAGCGGGATGTAACATCCCGCCCACCTCCTTCATTCCTCATTGCCGGCGGGACGCAGGTAAGCTGTGTTTGTGGTTCCCGAGGTGTCACATGGAGCGATGTGTGCTGCCACGGGAACGACGAACAACCTGCATCCAGGAATGTGACCGATATTTTGAAAATGAACGACATGTCAACGAGCAACGAAAAAGTGAGTATTTTTGCTCGTTAACAGTTGCTCATAGCTGTCACACGCTACGATATGTCAAACGTTGCCGGCTGTGCGTCACGGAATCTGTGACCCCGGCGAGATATCGCCCAATATATCGTAGCGTGTAATGGGGCCTTAATTTCTTGAAATTGACAGATCTCTATGAATTCAAACAATGTGCGATTTCATTTGTATGAACTTCTCAAAAACTGCCATCATTATTTTCCACATTGTAATAGATTATATCTTTCATAGGCTTCTGAATGGTCTTTCACATCATACCTCACAACAGTCTCTCTCCCCCCTTTCTACCCATCCTATTCAGGCCTACTTAAAGGGAACCTGTCATGTAAATTACGTGTTCTAACCTACAAGCAGTGTGATGTGTGTGCTAGTAACCCTTCCTACCCATCCCTGTGTTTTATTAATGTGTAATGTGAATGTATAAAAATGTGTTTTATTACTTATGTGTTCTGTATGTAAATGAGCAGGGGCTGTAGCCCCATAGGCGTTGCATCACCCTGTGGGCTTTGCATGTTTTCCATTTTAACACGCCCCTGGGGGCATGATACCATGGATTTGCATCAGCAACTTGACTGTCGCTCCTTGAGATCTTGCACATGCACACTTACCATTCCCGCAGCCTTGTTGTCCGGGTGCTTGCTTCTCATCTTCAGACTCGCTCTGTGCATGACCGGGACCGCAGGAGTCTTCTGAGCATGCGCAGACTGCATCTGAAGACGAGAAGCAAGCAAGGCTGCAGGAATGGTAAATGAATATGCGCGGGATCTCAAGTAGTACGGTCACGTCACTGATGTAAATCCATGGTATCACGCCCACAGAGGCATGATACCATGAAAAACATGCAATGCCCACAGGGCGATGCGACGCCCATGGGTCTAGAGCCTCTGATCATTTACATAGGGAGCACGTAAATAATAAAACATACTTTTATACATTCACATTACAGATTAGTAAAACACAGGGATGGGTAGAAAGGGGTTACTAGCACATACATCACACTGTTTGTAGGTTAGAATATATAAATTACATGCTAAGTTCCCTTTAACGACTGCTAAGAATTAGGTAACAGCTCAAAGCGCTCATCACCCAATCCGATCCACACTAACATCTTTCATCCTGTTTCTCCTCTTTAATGGTGCATGTTTTTTTCAACTTATTTCTCATACAGTTTGATTTATATTATATATAATTCTACATTTGTAATGGTCCATGCTCTTCCTTTCTCTGCTACAATCACCTAGCGGCACCATGCTCTCATTACGAGTGTCACAGGCAACAATTCTAGTTCTGTGTCTTTTGGTAATTGTAGTTCCATCTAAGCTGGGAGCTTTAACATCTGTGTTTATTCAATGTTGTAGGGCAGGGGTAGAACTGCAAGCTATTTAGGTTACTGAAATACTGCTGTCTAATACCAGTTATGATATGATTAGCTACAATGATCTCCTGTGTGCTTTGCTTGGATTCCCAGTGGAAAAGGACGAGCAGAGACATGGAAGTTTGGGTTCACCGGGTTCAGTCGGACTTTAGTTAAGAGTTTGGTTTGGGACTCGGACTTGACCCTGGATCAGAACCCCACATAAGTCAATGGAGATGTGAACATCTGTGCTGTAAAATGGTCATATTAAGGACTGGGGTGCTGCAAAAGAAATCAAAATGTGGCACTTACCCTGCAAACATGTGCATATAGAATAAATTAAAAAAAGGACAAGGGTCCCCCCCCAGTTTTGATAACCAGCCAAGGTAAAGCGAACAGCTAAAAGCTGCAGCCTGCAGCTGTCTGCTTTACCTGCACTGGTTATAAAAAATAGGTGGGAGCCCACATCAATGTTTCTTTTCTTTATTGTTCACAGCAGCGTACAGGCAACTTCAGCATGCAATAAAGCCTGTTGGTTGGCTACACTGCAGCCTTTCAAGTTGATTAGCGTACCAACAGCACTTTTTAATGAAGTCTGTGTTCGAGTACAGGACCTGGACACCCGGGTTTGCTCATCCCTACTAGTGGATATTCCTTATTTTGACATAGGTTCATTTATAGGCTGTAATCCTGCCTTATAAATTTGTACCTACATGTACCTCCTAGTTCTACCTGGCTACTAATCTTTTCTTTCCACCTAGCCTGCCCCACTGGACAGCAGCTGGCTAATCTAAAATATCCTTTGTAGGTCCAGATGCCTGTAAAATAGTTAAAGAACAAAGGCAAGGGGAACCCAAAGGATCTGGTATATGGATTTTCCTGCTACAACATTGCAATAAAATGCAATAAGAGACAATTAAACCATCACAGCTACACCAATATAGTATAATTTAAAATGTCAGCTGAGGACACAAAGAAATAAGCCCTCACACAACACCAGTTCTCCAAAAAGAACACATTACAGGTCTCGGAATATGGCGCTAAAAGTACAATTCTTTTTTGTTACAAATTTCTAAAAAAAATTCATGACTAAAAAATAAATCCTTTATTGGTATGTACAAACTTGTAGTAACTTGGAGTATTATAGTGTAAAGTCAGTTTTACCATATGGTGAACATGGTAAATAAAATAAAAATTATTGTAGAATTGCACTTTTTTTGCAATTTCACTACACTTGGAATTTTTTTCCTGTTTTCCAGTACAATATGTGTCAGAATAAATAGAGTGATTCAAAAGTACATCTCGTCCTAAAAAAACAAGCCCTTATATGCCTATATTGACGTAAAAAGAAAAAAAAAACCGTATGGTTCTTCGAAGAAAGGGTTAAAAAATGTAAGCTTTTGAGCAGGGCCCTCATTCCTACTGTAGCTGTTGAATTATGTACTATTTTGTTTTGTTTTTGTCTATACAAGCCCCCACCTGATTGTAAAGTGCTGCGGAATATGTGGGCGCTATATAAATAAACTTTATTATTATTATTATTATTATTATTATTATTATTAATAATAAAAAACTAAAATGGAAAATCGCTGGTTGCTGAATGGGTTAAATATTATCTATTAACAAATAAGGTAATGATGTTAATATTAAACATGGACATTTTACTATTACTTTTATAATTATTTTAATTTCCCATTTATAACATGTTTATTTAAAGAGTACCTAATATATAGATTTTTTTCTATAAAATGATAGTATACAATGTATATAACACATCAGTTCATGTCTTAATCCTAAAACCCCCAATCACTCAATAAGCCATTTTGCAGTGCATTTGCCAGTAGCTGAAGTACTGAAATTCTGAATGAGCACAGTCTCCATGTGATGTATAGAAAGTATACAAGCCTATAAACATAATGGAGTATGGGTTTAAGGACTTTAAAGGGAATCTGTCAGCAGGTTTTTCTTACCTCATCTGAGAGCAGCATGATGTAAGCAATGAGATCATGAATCCAATGATGCATCACTTAGATTACTGGCTGCGGCCGTTCTGACAAAATCACATGTTTTAGTTTTAGCATGTAGCAGTGCTTAACAAGCTGCCCACACCAGCTGAGTCCCTGGAGATCACGATCCGGGCCGATTTTTTGGGGTTCCCAACCATGTGATTGCTGTTATACACCATATAAAGGTGATCATGTTACCGTAAATGGCAGCACAGGTAAAAAAAAAATTCTCTCCCACCAGGCATAATCAAACATGTCAGATGGGAGAGAAATGACCTCCCCGATCATCTGGTGTGGTTAAAATCCCCCCTCCTCTTTCTTATCTCCTAAAATGGCGCATGAGATATGCACTCGCCAAAATCATCCTGCTCCTCTGATTTTTCTCTTATCTGAGATGTCAGATGAGAGAGAAAAGTCTTCCTCAGGTTACACCTGTCACTCTTGGTCCCCTCGGTACCTACACTAGCAATGAGTCCCCTGCAGCCCCTCCTTTTCCTTGTCTCCTGAAAAAATGGCGGGTGCATATGCAGATAGCAGTGAGACTGCACCAAGTGTCTCATTGAGATCACTGCATACACACTCACATGGGGTACCTACATTTCCAAAACAAGGGGGATACATTTTCTGAGCATGCCCCCTATATCCTGGAAGACTGAGTAATTGTGGTACCTCCAAAATGGATTATAGCAGACCAGATTTTCTTTTTCCTGTAAATTGGTGAAAGATGGAATGTGTTGGGGTGTGATTTTCAAATAAAACATTTTTTGCCATTTTTTTATTACTGACTGGGAAAGCAATGTCAGGTATCTGATAGACGCCTCAACATGACTAATCCCTGGACTTGATGCCAGCTGAAATTACAGCTGGTATGCTAGTATGAACCCCTTATATTACCCCACTTGCCACCACACCAGAGCAACGGGATGATTTGGGACAAAGTGCCAGGATTAGCACATCTAATGAAAGCACCACTTTTGAGATGGCTCATGCCTGCTATTTTTTAGGCTAGAAAGGGCCAAATAAACATGGCCCTTCACACCCTGAGAATACCAGACCCCAGCTGTCAACTTCACTTTAACAAGAAAGCTTGCGGAGACACCATCACATGTTTCTCAACGCTCGCAGGAAACTAGCCAAGTCTTTCACCGGGAAAGAACAACCATGGGAAGGGCAGTCTCCAGTCAAGGAGACCACCTATGCCAAACATGGTATCCATCCACAGACAGCTGTTTCGGGGTATTTGCACCTCATCAGTGTGGAGTTGGAAACTGGTTAGTTGGAGCATTGCCTAGTAGAAGACTACATAAGCAAGGATGGCTGACCTTAGGGAGATCAATATCCAACACCGCGGAGACACCATTATGTGTTTCTCAACGCAGTGATTCTAGAGCAATGCCCCCTGGGAAATATTCAAAACAAGAAAACCTGCAGAGACACTATCACATGTTTCTCAACGCTGGCAGGAAACTAGCCAGGTCTTTCACCGGGAAGGAACAACCACGGGAAGGGCAGTCTCCAGTCAAGGAGACCACTTATGCCAAACATGGTATCAATCCACAGATAGCTATTTCGGGGAATTTGACCCTCATCAGTGTGGAGTAGGAAACTGGCTAGTGGGAGCATTGCCTAGTAGAAGATTTCATAAGCAAGGATGGTTGATCTTAGGGAGATCAACATCCAACACCGCGGAGACACCATCACGTGTTTCTCAATGCTTATGCAGTCTTCTACTAGGCAATGCTCCCACTAGCCAGTTTCCTACTCCACACTGATGAGGGGCAAATACCCCGAAACAGCCGTCTGTGGATGGATACCATGTTTGGCATAGGTGGTCTCCTTGACTGGAGACTGCCCTTCCCATGGTTGTTCCTTCCCAGTGAAAGACCTGGCTAGATTCCTGCCAGCATTGAGAAACATGTGATGGTGTCTCCGCAGGCTTTCTTGTTTTTAATATTTCCCAGGGGGCATTGCTCTAGAATCACTGTGTTGAGAAACACGTGATGGTGTCTCCGCGGTGTTGGATGTTTATCTCCCTAAGGTCAACCATCCTTGCTTATGTAGCCTTCTACTAGGCAATGCTCCCACTAGCCAGTTTCCTACTCCACACTGATGAGGGGCAAATACCCCGAAACAGCTGTCTGTGGATTGATACCATGTTTGGCATAGGTGGTCTCCTTGACTGGAGACTGCCCTTCCCGTGGTTGTTCCTTCCCGGTGAAAGACCTGGCTAGTTTCCTGCCAGCGTTGAGAAACATGTGATGGTGTCTCCGCAAACTTTCTTGTTTTGAATATTTCCCAGGGGGCATTGCTCTAGAATCACTTCGTTGAGAAACACGTAATGGTGTCTCCGTGGTGTTGGATGTTGATCTCCCTAAGGTCAACCATCCTTGCTTATGTAGTTAACTTCACCTTGGCTGGTAATTCAATTTGGAGAACCCCACTTTTTTTTTTAATTATCTATAAATAAACAATTTTAAAAAAACAGTGTGGGGTGCACTCTGTTTTGGATTACCAGCCAAAGTAAAGCTGTCAGCTGTGGTCTGCAGGTTGCAGCCATCGTCTTTACCCTAACTGGCTATCAAAAATGAGGGGACCCCATGTCATTTTTTTAAATTATTTTTTCTTTTGCTATATGCAAGGCTATACACACTTTAGTGCCAAAAGAAGTCATTAAAGGCTGCCAGCTTAGTATATTTAGGTAGTGGGACATTATATATGTGATTGGCATCTACATATCTATCCTAGCTTTTTAGGCTGTGTGCCCACGATCAGGGTTTCTAGCATTTTGTATGCAGTGCTTTCACTGTTTCCAAAATGCGGCATTGTATAGAACAAGCACAGTGGATGGATTTTTAGAAATCTCCTGCTCACTGTGTTTCTTTTCTCCGAAGCATAAATAGACATGTAGCGTTGCTTCCCAACTTGCAGGATGTCAATTTTTGCTGACTAAATCTATGCTATCTAGATAAATTCCTTGGGGGGTCTAGTTGCCAATGGTGTCAAATGTAGGGGTACGCCACTTCCCCTGTTAAGGCACAAAAGGGGCTCGCCAAATGCAACATGTTGTCCGCTAATAATTCCAGCCAATTTTGCAGCTAAATGCTACTCCTTTTTTTCTGAGCCCTGCCATTCACCAAACAGTTGATTTCCCTCACATATGAGGTATCAGTGTAGTCAAAAGAAATTTCACAATAAATTGAATGGTGCAGTTTTTCCTGTTGCCCTTGTGAAAAAGAGCTATATGTTTGAAGTAACAATTTTGTGGTAAAAATATATCTACGGCTCAACGTTATAAAATTCTGGGGGTTTAAAATGCTCACCAAACATATAGATAAATTAAATAGGGGATTAGTTACCTAAATGGGGTTATTTGTGGTTTTCTTTTGCTATTTAGGTACCTTATGGGTCCTACAAATACAACATAGTTCCTGCAATCTATTTCAGCCAAATTTGCTTTCCAAAATTCAAATATTGCTCCTTCCGTTCCAAGTCCTCTCATTTGTCGAAACAGAATTTTCTGACTATATGTGAGGTATCACCGTGCTCATAAAACAGTGAGTAACAAACTGTGCGGTCCACTTTTTGGCATTGCCTCATGAAAAAGTGAGAAATTTGGTGCTAAAGGAACATTTTTGTGAAAAAATTGAAAACATTCACTATGACGACCTAATGTTATCAAATTCTGTGAAGTACCTCTCAGTTCAAAATACTCACTATACCCCTAGGTATATACTTGAGGAGTGTAGGTTCCAAAATGGAATGACTTGTGGGAGTTTTCTGCTATTTAAGTGCCTAATGCGGGCGTCACACAGTACGATCTATCGTGCGATCGCACGAGCGATCGTACCCGCCCCCGTCGTTTGTGCGTCATGGGCAATTAGTTGCCCGTGGTGCACAAAGTCATTAAACCACCGTCACATGCACTTACCTGTTGAGCGACCTCACTGTGGGCGGCGAACATCCACTTCCTGAAGGGGGTGGGACGTTCGGCGCCACGGCGACGTCACACAGCGGCCGGCCAATAGAAGCGGAGGGGCGGAGATGAGCGGAACGTAAACATACCGCCCACCTCCTTCCTTCCGCATTGGCGGCGGGAGCTGCGGGACGCAGGTAAGCTGTGTTCATCATTCCCAGGGTGTCACACGTAGCGATCTGTGCTGCCCCGGGTACGATGAACAACCAGCGCAAAGAAAAATAAACGACTTTTTAAAAATAAACGATTTGTCAACGATACACGATTTGCGAACGTTTTGCGTCGCTTGTAGGTGTCACACGGGACGACGTCATAAACGATGCCGGATGTGCGTCATGAAAACCGTGACCCCGACGACATATTGCACGATAGATCGTCTCGTGTGACGCCCGCATTAGGGGCCCTGCAAATGCAACATGGTACCCACAATCTATTTTGGACAAATTTGTGTTCCAAAATTCAAATATTGCTCCTTCTTTTCCCAGCCCTCCCATTTTAACAGCTCACTCAGCAGAAACTAGTTTACAAATTTTGGGGTCCATTTTTTGTTATTTCTTCTAAAAGTGAATAAATTGGGTCTAGAGCAGGGGTATCAAACACGCGGCCCATGATGCGGCCCCTCAGGCTGCTTCGTGCGTCCCCCAGGCCCGTTTCCCTGTTAACTATCGCGGTGGGTGCAGGGGCCGCAGCCATTTTCTGCACTTTGTTAGATGAATGTTTTGCCGGTGTGCGCTCTCAGAGTCAAGGACTCTGCACTCTCGCCCCAGCAAAACAATCATCTGACATAAATCACTGACAGGGGCTGCGGCCCCTGCACCTGCCGAGATAGTCACCGGGGGCACGGGCCTGGGGGCCGCACGAAGCAGAGATGAGGCAGCCGAGGGAACGCGGGACAGGTGAGAAGAATGGTGTGTGTCTGTGTGAGTGTGTGTGTGTGTGTATGTATATGTGTGTGTGTGTATGTAGAAGGACGGCACATTAACCCCTTAGCGACCTATGACTTACTGGGTACGTCATGGCTCCCTTGTACTTAAGTACCCATGGCGTACTCAGTATGTCATGGCGAGATCGAGATCGAGATCCTGTAGTCATCTGCCCACCTTGGGGACAAGGTGGGCAGATGACTACAGGATGGGGACAAGGTGGGCACATTACTAAAGGATGGGGACATTACAAGGATGGGCACAATACTATTGGATGGGGACATTACTATAGAATGGGGACAAGGCTTGGGACAGTACTATAGGATGGGAACTAGGATGGGCACAGTACTACAGGATAGGGATATTACTACAAGGGGACAAGGATGAGAAACATTACTATAGGATAGGAATAAGGCTGGGGACATTACTATAAGATGGGGACAAGGATGGACACATTACTATAGGATGTGCATATTATGATAAGATGGAGACATTACTATAGGATGGGACAGTACTATAGGATATGGACAAGGTTGGCACATTACTATAGGATAGGGGCATTACTGTAGGATGGGCACAATACTATAGAATGGGACAACTAAATGATGGGGACAGTACTACAGGATAGGGAGATTGCTACAAGGGGACAAAGATGGGGAACATTACTATAAGATGGGGACAAGGCTGGACACATTACTACAGGATGTGCACATTACGATAAGATGGGGACAAGGCTGGGGGCATTGCTATAGGATGGGGACAAGGATGAGCACATTACTGTAGGATGGGGACTAGGATGGGGCACATTACAACAAGATGGGGACAAGGCTGGGGACATTACTATCGGATGGGGACAAGGTTTAGCACATTACTGTAGGATGGGGACTAGGATGGGGCACAATACTACAAGGGGGCAAGCATGGGCACATTACAACAAGAAGGGGAGCATTACTAAAAGATGTTGGCCAAAATTTCTATATAGTGATAATTGTAACACTATTAGTTACAAGAAAGGGATAAAATGTAAAAAAACCAACAAAATAAGGCATGACATTTTTTTTACCAACTAACTTTTTTTTTATTTAAACAAAGAATGTGCACCTTTATTATAATAAACAAGTGAAAAATGTTCAAAATCAGTGATACAAAAGGTGTGTAAAAAATATATATGGTACCAATAAAAATGTCACTTTGTCCTGCAAAGAATGCGGCCCCCCAAATTATTTTTCTCCTCTGTGCGGCCCATACACCCAGCCGAGTTTGAGACCCCTGGTCTAGAGCAATATTTTAGGTAAAATGATAATTTTTGTTTTTTTTCATTCCACATCGCTTTAGTTCCTGTGAAGTACCTGAAGGGTTAACAGACTTCTTGGGTATGATTTTGAGTACTTTGAGGGGTGCAGTTTTTATAATGGTGTCACTTTTTGGTATTTTCTGTCACCTAGGACTCTCAAAGTCACTTCAAATATGATGTGGTCCCTAAAATATGGTTTTGTAAATTTGTTGAAAAAAATGGGAAATTGCTGATGAACTTTGAACTCTTCTAACTTCCTAGCACTAAAATATTTTGTTTCAAAAATTGAGCTGATGTAAAGTATAAATGTGGGAAATGTAATTTATTAACTACTTTGTCTGACATACAGTACAGACCAAATATTTGGACACACCTTCTCATCTCTAGAACAACTATTAAGAGGTGACTTTGTGCAGCAGGCCTTCATGGTAAAATAGCTGCTAGGAAACCACTGCTAAGGACAGGCAACAAGCAGTAAAGACTTGTTTGGGCTAAAGAACACAAGGAATGGACATTAGACCAGTGGAAATCTGTGCTTTGATCTGATGAGTCCAAATTTGAGATCTTTGGATCCAACCACTGTGTATTTGTAGAAAAGGTGAACAGATGGACTCTACATGGCTGGTTCTCACCGTGAAGCATGGGGGAGTTGGTGTGATGGTGTAGGGTGCTTTGCTGGTGACACTGTTGGGGAGTTATTCAAAATTGAAGGCATACAGAACCAGCATGCCTACCACAGCATCTTGCAGCGGCGTGCTATTCCATCCAGTTTGCATTTAGTTGGACCATCATTTATTTTTCAACAGGACAATGACCCCAAACACACCTCCAGGCTGTGTAAGGGCTATTTGACTAAGAAGGAGAGTGATGGGGTGTTATGCCAGATGACCTGGTCTCCACAGTCGTGTGCACATAGCCTGTGTGCACGTAGCCTTACTGTGAAAAGCCACGTTTTTGGTGCTCGAACTGTTCTCGAACGTAACTCGAACTGTCGAACTTTTAGCAAAAAGCTCGAGTTCGTCGAATGTCTCAAACACCCCCCAAAATCACTCGAACATGAAATTGGCGAACCTCGAACAACGCTCATTTCTAATAATGGTATCATTTTTGCACAAATGCTTTGTTTTCATCACCTGTTATTGAATTTTGCAGAAAACTTGCGATGATTAAAATTGTAATTTTGGTGTTTGGATTATTTTTGCTGCTACACCGTTTATCAATCAGATTAATTGATTTTCTATTTTAATAGATCAGGCATTTCTGAACGCAGTGATAAGAAATACAGTATGTGTATATTTTTTATTTTTTTAATCCTTTAATTTTCAATGGGGTGAATGGGGGGGTAATTTTAATTTTTTAATTTTTTAATTTTTTTAAAAACCTTTTTTTTATTTTTTTATTTTTCTAGTCCTCATAGGGGACTATAAGAATCAGCAGTCTGATCACGCTTTCATTTTTGTTGATTACAGCTACACAGCTCAGATCACCAGAAATGCTCATCGCTTGTAACAGTGGCTGCTCTGCCAGCTGTTACAGGAAGTGATTCATAATAGCAAAGGAGTCATCATATAACTCTGTGCTTCCATGGCAACCATTGGCTCCCTGTGATCATGTCACTGTGCTTCCGATGGTGGAGGGTAAGTGTGTGTTACCTGCTGCGAGCATTTAAATTGTGTCACATTTTGGCAGCACAATTTAAGGGGTAAACAGGTGCTGGTGCATTGCGGAACCACCTGCGCCTGCAAGGCACACATGTCAGCTGTTCAAATCAGCTGACATGTGAAGGGATCACAGCAGCAGTCAGAGATGATTACCCCTTGATGATTTAGGATGTACCAGTACATCCTTGGTTGTTAAGGCGTTAACTTCTGAAAATTGTGATTTTTTTTTTTTTTTAATTTAATTTATGACAAATTTACAATTTTTTCACAAATAAAAGCAAAAAATGTTGTCTTACATTTACCATTTCTATGAAGTACAATATGTCATAAAAACACTCCCAGAATCACCTGAATCCGTTGAAGTGTTCCAGAGGTATTAACTCAGAAAGTGACAGTGGTCACTTTGGCCCGGTCATTCAGGTCAAAATTGTCTCCATCACTAAGGGGTTAAACTAACATTGCAGGTAAAGAAAAACACATTTTGTGATAAGAGATGCCTGGCTGCAATCTATATGTCAACCCTTTCAGCATGCTGTCTTCCGATTACATAACAAAAATCTGCTGAAAAATTTCCTTTAAATTGTATCCACCCATCTCTAAGCACTTGGTCATGCAGAAGCACAGTGTTGCAATGTGCAGTGAAGGCCTTAGGACTCAAACCACCACAAAATTTTTGATTGATACTTTCTGAGTTCTTAGAAGTAACGTGCAACATTTTATCTGCAAATGTCACCAGTCATTACTTTAAGAGTTAAATGTGTGCTACCATGCAAAATGTTTGTTCCAATAATGTTTCAAGCTAATAGTTTTGGTTGCTTGCCAAAACCTATAATATTTAATAGGCAAGGCCTGTGAGCCAAGTGCCGTACCTTTTCAATGTCACCTGATCTCAGTTGAATTCTTCTTCTAATCTACTACCAAAGTTAAAAAATGTAACTTTTTTATGTCCTATATTAACAATTTAGCGTTTCTTTAATACTGTGTAATTTGTGAAAACCTAAATGTCTTCCTTCCTATTTGAAGTTGTAAAACATTGAAATAAAATGTTTATCTAGTGAATAATATGTTGTTCATTTTGAGAATAAAATCTGCAAAAGAGATGTCCCACTGAAACGAGAGATAAAAATATTTGCAGTCTGTTCATTTCATTAATTTGATGTGCTGTGATGTGAATGGCCACAATGTCAGATATAATTAGACCGAAGGGTGGCATGTCTGCCAAGAGAAAAGTTGCATCTGTTCCAATTTATCAAGTTGCTGCCACTTCATTACTAAATACTTAACTCTATTAGGAGATGTGTTAATGCTATTATTGAAGAAGAGATTTATCACGATAACACTGCATTAGATGAAGTCAAGTTTGTATTGCACTTGTATAACATTAAAGAAGTGACTGTGAAAATTACAGCAAAAGTGAATAGCTTTAACAAACCTTCAACAGAAATGTCAACACTGATATGAAAAATATGTTTCTTCTTTGTGGTGATTACCATTTATTTGCATCACCATAGTTATGAATCATTACTGTATAGCTTTCTTCTTAATGTCTGCAATGCATCAATAGTTAGAAGAGATGGAGATTGATCGGGATTTGGGATTTAGCTGTAACTCAGCAATTATCCTACTCATCTGGTCTTTGTTGTACTGTTCCCATGTGTACTTGGTTGTGTTCATTAATCTGTATGTCGGTTACAGCGTCTGTGATACTGATCTTTGCGTCTTTGTGAGTGAATGTTAAGATGCTTATGGCTAATCTATTATTTTTTTACCCAAAATATTCTCACTTATGTTCAATAAAGATTTGTTACACCCCCTAGTTAATGTTTCTTGGGTACCCTAATATAGTAATGCCCCAAAGGAGCAAATTGCGGATTTTACAAAATATAACATAGTTGCTATTGGAGGTGATTGAATCTTTTAAATCTTGAGTTCACCAGCTTTAATTAATTTTTCATCAAAAGTTTGATTTGCTATGAATCATTAGACTATAATTGTTGAGAAAAGATGTGTCACACGCTGAGGTCTCCTAGGAATGTGTTGAACTTCTTTCTAGCTCTTAAAAGCAATCACAAGGTTGAGGTGGCTTTGACATTTTTATCTATCTAGGAGAAAATGGATAACTAGGGATGATCGAATACTTCGATTATTCGGCTTCGTGAATGTTTTCCGATTATCTCGCCGCTATTCGACTATTCGCAAATATTCGATGCACAATCTAAGTTTATGGGAAACCGGAATAACAACTATTCGGTACTATTCGGGCTTCCCATAGACTTACATTTCACATCGAATAGTCGAATAGTGGCGAGGTATTCGGAAATTATTAGCGAAGCCGAATATTTGAGGTATTCGATCATACCTAATAATAACCAGTATTAACAACCAGCCCACCTAACAACTAGCTGCATGAACAGACACTTTAGGAGAGTTATGGCAAAACAGTCAAACGGTATGCCATTGTGGAGACAGATGCCTGCCTTACTGGTGTTTATACACAGGAGATGCAAACTGAAGAGGTCATTTTTGTTAAACAAGAGGATGCAAAAAATGATTCCTGTTTTGATAGTGTCAAAAGTTTTGTATTTGTCAAACAAAAAAGTTATAGCTCTTTCACAATGCGTCAAAAAATAAAAATAGATGTAACCCTTTATTTGGCTAAGCCACAAAAAGAGGAATTACATTTTTTCCCCAAAATTAAATTTTTTGGGGAAAATTTAAATTCCACTTTTTGTGCTTTAGCTTTTAAATTTAGTGTAAGGATTCAAAAGTATGAGGACCCTTGACTTTGGGTTGCGAGCATCTGTATTTTGGCCAAAATATCAACTAATACCATATATATATATATATATATATATATATATATATATATTTTTGCACTTATGATATCTTTATACAGGATGCAGCCAGGGCCATTAATGTAGGCCTTGTACACTAGGGATTCTATTCCTGAGTGGTGCACTTATATAGTGCTGGCAGCCCGCCTAGTCTAATAGTATGCTGATTATCAATAGGCTGTAAGCCAGACATTGTGCACTGACATGTGTGAACAGTGCCCTATACAAGCCATTTGTGTGCAATTTTAATACTAAGCAATCACCTCCTCCATGGATTGGCAGTGTGAGTGGTTGCCCCATCAGCATTTTTCACCTGTTGCCTCCATCTTTATTAAGGGATTTTGCTGTATCCTGTCAGTGCATTTTATTTTGTGGCCTGGGCAGGTAAACACTGTTGCCCTTTGTTGCTGTGAATTTTTAACCCTTTATTTAAGTCGCAGGAATAGGTTAGCTGTGCTTAAAGAGAAGTGTTGACTTTTCACTTAGAAGTAAAAAACCTAACCCTTTTTGAAATCTACAAACATATTTACTATTTTCAATGGTAAAATAATTGTCAGGCTTTTTATCAAATCTTTTAAAAAATATCATTTTTCTTAGGGATTTCTTCTTGGCCTTTTGTCCAGCCATTTTCACAGCTCATTTGTTTATTTTTTCCTAAGTTGGGAATGGTTTCATGTCTATGTCTACTAAGAGAGCACACTTCCCAGCAGAAGTACAGTATGAGTGCAGGAGATGTGAGTGTGCATCCAGCGGCAGAAGCCATACAGCAGAAAAAAATGATGAGTGGCGCAAGGAGATGTCAGGCAGCCTAAAGGAAGTAGGGACATACTCTACCCTGGCTGTTGAAGCTGACACTATAAAATAAAGGTGCACACAGGAAATATGTGTTTGGCATGGCTGTGCAGTGACAATGAAAGCAACAGATATCTAAAGGTAGAAAATATTATGGGTCAGGCAAGGGGATTAATTAGTCTGCTTTCATGTGACAAATTCCCTAACCATGCTAAATTGTCTTTGACAGTATACAGAAGGCTGGACAATAAGGCTATAGAAAATTGTGAAAATTCTTGACACTTGTCCAATCTGCATGCTCTGAAGTCCTTGGGATTGGGGACTAGGGTGTTTGCTGGAGAAAAGATACAGTCTAGGTCTAACTGAAAGTGGCTTTTCAGCCGGTTTGCTCTGAATGCCAAAGTGCATCAGGTTGACTTGTGGGAGATAAAACAGAAGGTCCATCATGTCAAATATACTGTAATTGTCAATGCTGTTGTGTTAGCTACTTAGTATAGGCCTAAAATATCAAAAAATAGCAACTGAAAGAGGAGATAAAAACTCCTCCAAAAATTTAATATACTCACAGCAAAAAAGAGGGCAACCAGTCCAGTTAGCCCAGGCCAACACATCTAATGCACCAACAGGATGCAGACAAACCTCTCAACATGATGGACACTTCACAGGTGCAAGGTAAATTGCACACTAGTGGCGCGCATAGGGCACTGTTCACACTCGTATGTGCATGGTATCCAGCCAGCAACCTATTATCACGCCCTTACTATTAGGTTAGGCGGGTTACCCGGACACTACTCACTGCAGCACACAAGGGACAGAGACTCCACTATGCACGGCCGTATTAAGAGGCCCGGCTGCATCCCGTGTTAAAAAAAGGTGCAAAAAATATATTTCAAATATATATGAGGTATTAGTTAGTAAATTGGCCAATGTACATAAGCCCACAATCCTCATCACGGATCCTCATGCTTGTGGGTCCCTACACTAATAAATATCAAAAAATAGCAACAGAAAGAGGAGATAAAAACTCCTCCAAAAATTTAATATACTCACAGCCATGACTGTATATAAAGTTTGTCAGTATTATATGCTGAAAAACAGACATTGTGATATTCCCACATCCAAACTTCATTATTGTTGTATAGTATCTTTTGGGTAATATGCAGTGGGCTATTATCTTTTCTTCCCGGTCCAAATGCTGATGGTTCTATTGTCTTTATTCTTACTAATGGTTTGCTTTTATTCACTCACTTGTTTCTCATTTTCCATTTTTTTGTATGCCTTATCACATTCTTGATTGGGTTATTTATGTTAACTTCTTACTAAAAATTCCTAGCTAGCTATAACTGTAGACTGTGTTTAGGAGTTCAAGCCCTTAAAATTAGGGGATTACCTTTGGGTAAACACCATTTGAATTCTTGCTGTGATTTGGTTTATTTTCTACTCAGAATCTATTCTTTTCACCTTATGTAAATGTGTTTTATTTCTCTTACTCTGGGTTTTTGTCTTTCTGCACACATTCATCTCCCCTTTTTGACAGTGTGTTGAAACTTTCCTATTGATTCTTCAGGATGTACAAAAAAACCCATAAATGGCCTTTTAGGGAGTCATGTTTAAGGTGGTGTTGTTACTTGTAAATCTAGGGACTCTTTAATCTGTACAGGGACCAGTTTGATCTGGGTGCGTTGTCTCCCTCTAATAGGTGTCCCCTTTTGTGTTTCCCTTGTGTAAGTTTCTTTCCTTACAGAAATAATTGTACTTGCTTGTTCCAGTTATTTCTGTAGCTCTTGATAGGTTCTTTTAAGCTCTTGTACAATTCTTCTGATAATTCTTTTCACTCCTTTGTCTATAGTCTTGTATGGAGCACCTGGTCGTGGCCAGTTTATGATGAAAATGATGTTATTTTCACATATGAATTATGTCCCCAACAGTTTTTGCTGGAATCTTCAGTAATTTAGAAACTGTTCTGTAACCAATGTCATCAGCATGTTTTGTAACTCTTTTTTACCATAATGGGATATTTTTTGTGTGACACATTGGTAATGAGATGCCTTTTTATAGGCCATAAGTTGAACCAGCTGATATTATATTTCCCTTAGTGGCAGGATTACTTTCTAATTACTGATACATTTCAATTGGTGTCATTACTTGGCTTTTTGCACTTCTCTTTCTTCATCTTTTCACAACTTTTTCCCTGTGTAATTTCTCATTATTATTCATAACTGAATTTATGGGCATTTATAGTTTTATTTTTATTTGTTTGCCTGTGTTAATTGGATAGGTTGTTACTGCCATCTGGTGAGAAATTCATGTCAATAGCACATTTAGAAATATATTCACTTAGAAAATTGATGACATGTTCAGAGCTCAATGTGTTCAGTAGACTCCAAATGGAGCTCACATATTTTCCAGGCATTTTAGTTATGTGATTTGCAATAATTTAATTGTCAAAAATCTAATTTTTGAGGAAAATTTGTTGAAGTCTGATAATTTGAGTTTAAAAAATGCAATCATTTTTAAGAGGCAAAATTTTGGACCTTTTTTAATTTTAAAAACCATGAAGTTTATTGATGCATTGAATTAGTATATGGGCTGTTGGTTCCTAATGGATTAGCATTAGAGATGAGCAAACCCATGGTTTGGTGTTTGATGTTTGTTCCAAAGACAGACTTTACAAAAAAACAGAGTTCGGATTCAGAGTTTGGGTGCTCTACATATAAATAACACTTGCGCGAGCATCGCTTCCCTCACGAATGCTCAGATCAGCCCAGTGTGAGCCACTTGAAGTGTTTGAACTGTTCTCACTGAGGGATAACAACAGCGTTATCAGATATAGCGTGTACCAAATGAAAAAAAAAAATGGAAAACCCACCCGCCCATCCACCTTTGTAAGTGATCTATTTATGGCTGGCTGTATGTGGTGGGAGACTTGAACTGCCCAATTAGTGACTTTAACCCCTTCATGACCGGCCGATTTTTCGCTTTCCGTTTTTTTTTTCGCCATTCTTTTTCTGAGAGACGTAACTTTTTTATTTTTCAGTCAATATGGTCATGTTAGGGCTCATTTTTTGCGGAACGAGCTGTACTTTTAAATGAAACCATCAGTTTTACCATATAGTGTACTGAAAAACGGCAAAAAAATTCCAAATGCAGAAAAATTGCAAAAAAAGTGCAATAGCACTATGTTTTTTTGAGATATTTTATTCACTGTGTTCCCTATATGGTAAAACTGATGTGTGGGTGTGATGCCTCAGGTCAGTGTGAGTTCGTAGACACCAAACATGTATAGGTTTACTTTTATATAAGGGGTTAAAAAAAAATTGGAAGTTTGTCCAAAAAAAGTGGCGCACGTTTTACGCCATATTCCGTGACCCGTAGTGTTCTCACTTATCGGGATCTATGGCTCAGTGACAGCTTATTTTTTGCGTCTCGAGCTGATGTTTTTAACGGTATCATTTTTGCACAGATGCTACATTTTGATCGCCTCTTATTGCATTTTGCGCAAAAGTTGTGGCGACAAAAAAACGTCGTTTGGAATTTTTTTGCCGCTACGCCGTATACTGATCAGATTAATTGATTTTATATTTTGATAGATCGGGCGTTTCTGAACGCGGCGATACCAAATGTGTGTATATTTTTTAATTTTTTAACCCTTTAATTTTCAATGGGGCGAATGGTGGGTGATTTGAACTTTTAGGTTTTTTTGTTTTTTTTAATTTTTTAAAACTTTTTTTTAACTTTTTTTTTATTTTACTAGTCCCCCTAGGGGGCTATTGCGATCAGCAATCCGATCGCTCTGCAGTATCTGCTGATCACAGCTTCACAGCTACAAGGCTGTAAACATCAGATATGCTCTTTTTCTCTTTTGCTGTGCCGCTGGCACAGCGAAAGTGAAAGCAAGTCAGGTGTAGTACAGGAGTCATCACATGACCCTGTGCTACCATGACAACTATTGGAAGTCACGTGATGGCGTCACGTGACTTCCGGTATCGGGCGGTAAGTAAAAGTTTACCGTGATCGCGCTTATAATGGCGCTGTCACATATTGACAGCGCCATATAAGGGGTTAAACGGCACGAGCAGATAACGATTCTGCTCATGCCTAGCAGGCACACATCTCAGCTATGAAAATCAGCTAAGATGTGCGCCGATCGCAGCATGATGCTGCCGGCAGACCGCGGGCAGTAACGTTATGACCGCTAGGACATAATTTTACGGCCCGCGGTCGTTAAGGGGTTAATTGGGGTTCAGTGAAGTCCAGGTCAAAAAACAAACTTTTTCCAAAGTCCAGCTGAACCGAACTTCAACGGGTCTGCTCATCTCTAGTTAGCATCCTTTTCTAAGGTCACATTGACATTAATTTGGCTGTGTTTGTGTTAGGCTATGTTCGCACGTTGCGTTTTTTTCCGCGTTTCTGCAGCATTTTTAGCAGCAGCATTTTTGCGCTAAAACGCATGCGTTTTTGATTGCCAGCAAAGTCTATGGGAAAAGCAGAAATCCTGTCTGCACTTTGCTTTTTTTTCTGCAGCGTTTAATTTGCATATTTGTGGTCAAAAACCATGCTGAAAAAGAAGCAGCATGTCAGTTGTTTTTGCCATTTCTGCAGCGTTTCCTTAACATTGGAGTCAATGAGAAATGGCAAAACGCAACCAAAAGCACAATTCCTGCGTTTTTCATGCTTTTTACCTGCTTTTCCACTGCGTTTTTGGCTCCAAAAACGCATGCTTTTCTGGACAAAAATTAATGGGTTCTAATGTTCCTTTACACACACACAATAACCGAAAATTTAAATGTTATAAAATTATAAACTTCACCTATTTTTCTGATAAAATGTGCATAACCACTATTTTTTCATTAAAATTGATAATTTCCCATATAGTTTTATTAAAAGTTAATTTTATACTTTTTATCTCTTTTTTCATTCTTTTTGACTAATTCAACTTTATTTCTCAGTGTCTTGATCTCAAAAACGCATCTGCAGAAACGCAGGTGAAAACGCAGGTAAAAAGCGCTAAAAACGCACTAAAAACGCGGTAAAAACGCAAAAGCCATTTGGTCAAAAACCAAGGGAAGGAAAACGTGCAGAATAAACTGCAGGTACTCCGACGCAACGTGCGGACATAGCCTTAAGATCTAAACCTAAGTTCACATGTGTAGTAATCATATGTTAGAACAGATCTACCAGCAATCCATTAGCAAAAAAATTGGGCAAACAATTTTTTTTGTCTCTTTTGAAAAAATAGATTTTTTGCAGAATCTGTTTTTTTTTTACATGGGTTCCATGGAAAATGGATCCACTAACCGATTGCTATTTAGCGATATGTTAATCTTTCATTTGTAAAGGGTTCATTTTTTGCATACTGGATCAGTTTCAAATTGTAGATAAATAGCAATGAGCTAACTGATCTGTTTTCCATAGACTACCATATTAAAAAAAAATCATTCTGCAAAGATATTTATATTTTTTTAAAAAACTTGAACCACATTTTTGCCAACAGATTGCTGCTGGATCCATTCTAACAAATGATTACTGGACATGTCAACATAGCCTTAAAAGTGTTGAATATAGTCCTCCAAGACCTCAGAATGTAACATATTTTATGCTAATTCTAGGCTTTGTAGTATTGCAATTCATGGCATATTGCACCAAGGGTTTTTTTTTTAGAAAATATTGCTGAATCTACAGAGCTAAAATTGCAAAACATTCCGTCATCTCTATTTACCTGCCTGTTGTCGTAAAGTATATAAAATGCATTTCCTTTTGCTTGCCTTTATACAATTTAAAACCAATGTACATTAACATTCATTAGAATTTCATTTATCAAAAAATAAATTAAAGCAATTTATCTACAGAGCACAAGATGTATGCTGTCAACATCCTTTCGTTTAGGTTGATCTTTGACTGCACACAAATGCAACAAAGTCTAGTACATCATTCTTTCTCTGAAGGCTATGAGCTGTTTCCACGATACTATAAAACAATTAAGGCAGAGACTTTGAGAAGAAACTAATATATGCAAAATATTCTGCTGGATCAGTGATATCATTGAAAACAAGGACCAATTTAAGAGATGCTGACAACATAACAGACATTTAATGAATAAATTAGCACAATGCAAGTTTATCTAAAAAAGGGCATTGCAGATAACATTTCCCAGCTCTTATTCATAACACTGCTATAAATTCAATTATTATCCAGCACTGACATGCACACGGCTTTCATGGCATCATTCCAAAAACAATTTCCTTTAATCTACTAGTTAACTCCAAAAATCTTCCAGGTTAAAGAGTCCAGTACTATATATTACACTATCCTATAATATGGTGTTATTTGCATGTTAATTATTTGTAGAAACTAATACCTGCTTCAATTAAATTCCAGGCCATTGATACAGCATCCCAAAGGTCCTAAAGAGCAGTTGTTGGCAATATCAAATAGTTAATGAGCAACAACTAAGTAAATATAATTTAAATACTTGTGATTTTACTTCCAGTTTGAGGTGTTTATTTTAATTCTGCATTATAATTATAGTTTAATTACAATTTTTTTTAATTTGTCCTGAAACATTGCAGAAGAGCCAAAAAGAAATTTGCCTACTTATAAGGTATCAAATAAATTTATTATGGGTTGATTCATTTGAAAGCCTTCTGTAAACCCTGTAAGGGTGCTTTCACGTCAGCATTTTTTTGCCTGCAGGCAAAAAACGCAAATTGCATGTGACCGGATCCTGTGGATTGAATATGCAATGCATGCAACCGCAATTGTTATTTTACCGGATCCTTCTACTTTTACTTGCGATGGATGCAGCGGGTCACAGAATTTATCACTCGGCACAGGAGTTAGCTGATCAGGAGTCAGCTGAACTGATCTGACAGCCAGCACACTCTGCAATGGATGCAGGTTAACAGCAGTCACTGCCTGCTGCCGATCAAGTGTGACCGTGTGCGGGCTGTGTGGTCAGAAGTCAGCTGAGTTCAGATCAGCTGACTCCAGTGCTGGCCGATTACTTGCTCTGTGTCCCACTGCATCCATCGCAGCATGTATGGGCTGTAAGGTCAGCTGAGTTCGTCCGACACTGGAGTCAGCTGATCTGAACTCAGCTGAACTCCTAGCCCGCAGAATAAGTAATCAGATCAGCTAACTCCAGTGTCGACCAAACTCAGCTGACCTCACAGCCCGCACACGCAGCGATGGTTGAACGGGGACACAGAACAAGTAATTGGCCAACACGAGAGTCAGCTGATCTGATTACTTGTTCTGCTGGCTGTGTGGTCAGGAGTAGGGATGAGTGAGTAGTAAAATGCTTGGGTACTCCATGGACAAAGCCCGTGTCAATTTTATTTTTAAATCATTAAAAAAAAGAAAAAAAAAAACAAAAGCCCAAACACATACACAAGGGGCAAAAAAAATAAATTTGTGGGCTTCCCCTGCATTTTCTATTGCTAAGGGTAACCCTAACAGCTACAGACTGCTAACCCCAACGTTTGGTGTTACCTTCACTGGCAATGGAAAATCCAGGGAAGCCGCTTTTATAAGTTTTTTGCCCAAAAACTAAAAAAAAATGATGTGGGCTTCACCATATTTTTGTATGCTAGCCAGGTACAGCAGGAAGGCATGGGCTGCCCCCAACCCGTCAGCTGCCTATTTGTACCCGGCTGGGAACCAAAAATATAGGGAAGCCCCTTTTGTTAAATATTTCATGAATTTCATGAAATAATAAAAAAAACAAAATGATGTGGGCTTCGCCCAATTTTTGTGTCCAGCCAGGTACAACTAGGCAGCTGGGGATTGGAAGCTTTCTGAGGCCCCTACTGCAAATTGCACTCTGCAGCCACCCCAGAAATTGGCGCTTTCATAGAAGCGCCATCTTCTGGCGCTGTAATTAGCTCTTCAGTGGCCCTGGTGCTGGGTGTCACGCTGGGTAATAAAGGGTTAATACCAGCTTTGTTTTACCAGCTGGTATAAAGCCCAAAATTCTTAATGTCAGGCTCAGTTTGACACAGCCATTAAAAATCTCCAATTTGGGGTTAAAAAAAGACACCACACAGAGAAAAAATACTTTATTAGAAATAAATACAAAGACACATTAGGGACTTCATCTTTATTACTCCCTCTCACTCCTCCACGATCCTGGCCTCCTGGAGAGAGGCTGGTTTTGTGACGCCCTGGCAAAATCAGGTAGTCACAGAGGTTATACAAATCTCTCAGGTGCAAGACTCCATCCTCCTTGGCATACCAACACAAAACCCACACCTAGGTGCACAACACCAGCCAGTAAAGCCTATTCACCCCCCATGAGAATAGGGACACACCAGTGGGCGGGACCAGGCAGATGGGAGTGCCTACCTAGGGTACTGAGGTGTCAAGGGAGGGAACACAACAGAACAGTACTGATGAGGAGAGAGGCGTGTGGAGTGACAGCGGAGGCAGGGGTTGGGTCCCCTGGACTACCGTACTACTGACTAGGTGGCAGACGGCAAGCAGCACCACAGGCGACAGAGATCCAGTTGCGGGAGACCTTAAGTGGACCGGGGCAGGGTTGTAGCCCGCCGGTGCCGACAGCGTGAATCCGGTCCAGAGGCCATGCACAGTCGGGGTGCCTGGACTCTAGGGCAAGGAAGGTTTCAAGCCCATTGTCAATTCACCAGCTGGGGACAAGGTCCCAGGCCTTGTTACACAGTAAGCCCAGAGAGTGAAACGGAAGCCCAACGCGGGGGATAGAGTGTCCGCCAGAACCCACAGAGATCCCAAGAGTCAGATTTTGCAGGCCACAGCTCCCAAAATACAAAGTACCGGGAGTGGACTTCCCCGTTTCAAGTGGAGTTGTCCCATTGAAGACACAAACACTGAGTGCAGGAGGAAGGGACCCCTGTTTGCTACATCAGGGTGTGGGACCCGAATACTCCTGCAGAAAGCAACCGGTCACTGGCAATTTGGTTTACCACTGGACTCTGCGTGCAATTCTTTGGAACTGTGAGTACACCATCCATCCCCGGTCCAACCCTGCATGACACTCTCTGCAGCCATTGCTCCCGTTCACTTGGGCCCCGGGACTACACCTCCCCTACCCATGGAGGGGAGTCCATTTGGCTGCCTCGCTCCATCAGCCCCGGGCGTCCCATCACCAGGCAGCGGCGGTGCTACCAACTCTCATCGCAACCCACGGGTGGCATCACTGACAGACTATTCCCCTGTAAATATTCCCTTTTATTAGTGTTGTGGGCAGCGGGCCACTGCACAAGCCCCGGATCCGGTCGCTACTCGAGCCGCAGTCACAATCCCGGATCCGAGCACCTCGAGTAGCCCCCACCCGCGACAACTTCAGATGTCCATCTTCTGCCTCCTGCTCCTGACCGCCGCCCATTATACTCACTGAATATTTACTGCACTGAGGAGTTGGAAACAGGAGCAGCCCTGGGAATTTCAGTGCTGGGGACCTCATCGCTGGGGACAGGTGAGCATCCAGCAGTATGTGTGTAGACAAATGTGTGTGTCTGTGTTCAGTGTATACATGTGCGCTATGTGTGTGTATGTGCTCGGTGTATCCATTTGTGTCTGCTATGTGTGCATACATATGTGTGTATATGTTCTCATGTGTGTGTGTGTGTGTGCAGTGAGGACCTGGAAGCTGAAGCATCGTCGGGACCGCATCGGGGACTCATCAGAGTTCCCAATGATCTCTGATAAACCCGTGAAGTCACCGTGGTGACCCCGGTTGTAGTGCGGGTGTCGTGGGGGTATCATCAGGATGTCATCAGAATTCATTGGGAAGTCCAATGGCCTCCTGGATGTCACTGCACACACTGCTTGCTGTATACTCACCTGTCCCCGCGGTGTTGTCCCCGCGATGCTGCTGCTTCCAGATTCTCAGGCAGTATATGAATATATTGAGCGGCAGTCAGGAGCGGGAGGCAGGAGAGCCGAAGACATCACCGCTTGACACAGGTGAATATAGAACATCTTTTTATTTCACAGGCACGTGTTTTCTCCGGTACGTGTCAAACGTATGACCATAACAATGCGTGTGGCTTGTACCTCATAAAACACAAACGTCTGAAACTGGCCAGAGGGAGAGATTTCTGTACTGACCATGCCAGGCTGCTTTGTGGGCATGCTCAGTATAGAAAACAGGATCTTGTCTATCAGGATCCGGCGACTTCCAGTAAAGCAGGATCCGGCGTCCATTGAAATACATTGCAGCTAACGGATCCATTGACATGCAGTATTTTGCCCAATGACAAAAACGCAGCAAGTAACATTTTTGAAAAAAGGTAAAATACCGCAAAGCAACGGATCCAGTGTGTGCCACACGCAACCGCATGTGACTGCATATTGCCGCGATTCCTTTGCAAATGCATTGAAATGACAGTGCATTTGTAATGGATCCGGCTTTGTGGCAAATAATCCAATTATGGAGCAGTTAAAAAAATGCTGATGTGAAAGCACCCTAAATCAACCTTTGACTTTGGTAGCTTACGTAAAGGGGTTTCCAAATACTAGCACAATCCACTCTCATTCCTCTTGTTTGTCCCCATTAAAATAAGAAAGGTTATACCCACTTCCTGTGCCCTTCTCCAGGGGCTCATGTGAGGTTGTCACATCATGTTTTCCCAGAGCCCATTCATTCCCGGCTTCACTATACCCGCCGTTGGACATATACTGTAAGTAATTTTTAGAAAATGAGTCTCAGCCGTAGTGCTCACATCCCGTTACTTACTTATACATCTGAAAGTGGAGAGAGTGAAGCCGGCGGTGATTGGGAGGGGACTAACGTGATGTGACAACTTCATATGAGCCCGGGAGAACATGCATGGAAGGGGAATATATGCTTGTTTAATTTAATGGGTGCAAACAAGGGAAATGAGAAGGGGTTGTGGACAACCCTTTTGACATTAAAGAATTATTTAACATAGTTCTGTCTTTTAACAGACATTGGAGGTTGTATGGCAGTCAAGGGAAAATCAACTGTTTGGACAAAATCTGCTATAACAAGGGAAAGAGCTTGCTAATGATTTATTAATAAGTGATTTGGCTTAAGTGTGTGATGCAGCTACTTTAGATTAAGGCAGTTTGGAAAGGAGTAGCTTCAACTAATTTACTGTATATACTGGTTTATTTACTTGTTTATATTCCTGGGTTGTTTAATCGCCTTTAGCAATATGTACCCCATTATTGAGAAATCCATCCAAAGCCATGCAATCATTGAACAACCTTTTGAGGATGCTTTCTGGTGTGCAAGATGTGTGCAGGTTGTACATATGGAAACACAGAAACTGGATCTACAAGAAGAGCTTGAACCACTGAGATCCATAGACAAGATGTTTGAAAGGCATTTGATGCTCAATGAGCAAGGGAATGGAGAAAGAAGAATAAAAATTATATTTGTCCATTTTGGTATGTGTATCCATCCTGAATGCAATATCTATGCAATCCCTTGATCCTAATTAACACCTGTCTATTTTCTATCCATTTTTGGTGTGAGTCTGCTTCCCCTGCTGTGCAGCAAACAAAATGTTCATATTATCTCCTGTCTCTTTATTGACCTTCTGCTGTGATTATTTGACATGTCTACCTTTGGCTCCTTCCTCCTGCTCACACCTGGTCTATTTCATGTGCAATTAAAATGTATACATCTGGAGACACTGGTCTGTGCTGACTAAAGTCTGTGCAGCTTCTTAAAGTGCACAATCTTTATGCATACAGCAGAAATATATTTGAAATTTCCCATAAGTGACCAGAAGGTAAGAGTATGGGCGGCACGGTGGCTCAGTGGTTAGCACTGTAGTCTTGCAGCGCTGGGATCCTGGGTTCAAATCCCACCAAGGACACTATCTGCAAGGAGTTTATATGTTCTTCCTGTGTTTGCGTGGGCTTCCTCCGGGTATTCCGGTTTCCTCCCACACTCCAAAGACATACAGATAGGGACTCTAGATTGTGAGCCCCAATGGGGACAGTATTGCAAATGTGTGTAAAGCACTGTGGAATTAATAGCACTGAATAAATTATAATTATTATTATTAATTAGTTTAAACTCTCTGCTGACTGTCTCTACCACTTAAGTTTCCCAATAATACTTTCACTGTTTTACTTATGCCCTAACAGTTATTGTCGACAAATTCTTACTTTCCTTCACCATCCCCAAACCTCATAAATCTCCAAATATTTTTCTCACCTTCCCTCTTACCTCCCCAACTGTTGATGTGTATTGACCTGCTCCTAAACCTCAGATGTCTACTACCAAAACACCAAAAAAATCAACAACTCTGCTTTTTCCACTTGCTTGCTCTCTCTCTGCTTCTCCTCACAGCTGGTAACATATCTCCCAATTCTGGACATCCACTTCTGATTATAATAATACTAATTTTATTCATTTATATAGCGCTATTAATTCCACAGCACTTTACATACATTGGTCATACTGTCCCTATTGGGGCTCACAATCTAGAGTCCCTATTAGTATGTTTTTTGGAGTGTGGGAGAAAACCCCACACAAACACAGAGAGAACATACAAACTCCTTGCAGATGGTGTCCTTGGTGGGAATTGAACCCAGGACTCCAGCGCTGCAAGACTCTATTGCTAACCACTGAGCCACTGTGATACCCACCAATATGTTTAAATCTTATCACTCACTGCCCACACCAGAAATTACTTCAATCTCACCATTATAGGACCCATTCTGTTGACCACCGATCCACCACTCCCTCTCTCTGGAGCCATTTAGAATGCCCATCCCATCTGCATTAAGCTTCATGTCATTTATGACCTCTATACTCTCCATCTATCCTTCCTGGGTCTCACCGAAGCATGGCCAACATCCTCTGAGATGGCCATCTCTGCTGTGCTGTGGTATGCTATGGTGTCCTTCATTTCACATACACTTTTCACCCTGGCAATAGACATGATGGAGGAGTGGGTCATCTTCTTTTAAGCAACTGCACCTTCAACCCAATCCCACCTCTAACTTTCCTTATCCTCCCTTCTTTTGAAGTGAACTTTATCAGTATTCACGCTCCCTTCAACCTTCAAGTGGCCATCATATACTCACCCCCAGGCCTGGTTACTTCTCTATGACCTTTCTGCTTATACTCTTGTACCTCTCCAATCCATCCTCAAGGCTGCTACCCAACTAATTCACCTCTCTCTTCACTACTCCTCTGCATCTCCCCTCTGCAAAACTTTTCATTGGCTCTAAATTACTTAACATATCCAACTAAATCTGTTAACATTGACCTATAAATCCCTCCATAATCGGTCTCCCCCATATATCTCTGAACTAATCTCCTGATACCTTCCAACTTGTATTCTTTGGTTCTTTCAAGACCTCATTCTCTCCTTCACATTTTTATATTTCCCACCCAAAACCTTCAAGACTTCTCATGAGTATTGCCTTTCCTCTGGATGTCTGTGTCCATCACATCCAGTTTTCCACCATATTAGGAACCCTCAGATAGAATTATAAAATCTATCTCTTTAGAAACGTCTTGTCTGCAATGACCCCATTGCCACCTCACCACCACCGGAGCTCCCCCATACTATGGTCTCCTTCGCCATTATCCTGTAGAATTTAAGCTAGCAATGGCAGATCCCTCTCCCCTTTATACCAGTTCTTCACTGTTTCTTTGTTATTTGTAATTTATACTTTTGTTTTGTATGCAACCTTTTCTGATTTACAATAACATGGAAATAATGGTGCTCTAAAAATATTATTATTATTATTATTAATAATAATAATTATAAAGGAATACTAATAGTCGTTTGCTGTAAGCCTCAAAAGATTATAGAAGCAGAAGAAAATGTTCTCATTAACCAAACAACAGAGGGTCACTTCTTGATCAAATTTTTTAAATAGGGGAGACAAAATATCAAATTGTATTTGTTGGGGATCATTTGGGTAGTAGTTATCCCAAAATTATATACTTACACTAGTGATGAGTGAGCATGCTTGCACTGCTTGGCACTCGATCGAGCATCGTGGTGCTCAAGTGTCATGCTCCAGTCCCTACTTTGCATGTTTTGATGCTGGTTTTTAAGCCACTAAAAATGTGGGGATTGCGTTGCAATCACAGCAATGCCATAGCTATGTTCGCTACTAGCATACTGTACATGTTTGGCACACTGTATCCCAAAAAAAGAGTATGGAGAGCTTCTACTTGGGAAGATATAGTGTATTAGAGTGATTCTAGCCTAAAGGGGGCTTTACACGCTACGATATCGTTAATGTTTTATCGTCGGAGTCACGTCGTTAGTGATGCACATCCATAGAACAAAATAGGGACGGCACCACCATTAAATATATATAGGTAATGGAAGTGTGCTTCAACCCATAAATAGAATCTGGAACACAAAACATGGGAAAGAGTGAGCACAACTACACCAAACATATACTGGAAAATCCAGGATAATGGAATCAAGCAAGAGGAGTCCCTTGTTGCATGCAAAAAGTGTGAAAAAGTTTATTAATAACACAGAGAAATATTGTTAAGACCATTTAAAAATGGGAAAGATCAAAAGAATGATCTACCCATGAGCAAATTGGCACATCACCAACCAAAACCTCATGAATTAATATAAAGCATACTAGCTCACAAAAGCAGTACCAAAGGACAGTATACAGCAGTACATAGTCACCAATTGTAGGATTCACATAAATATGGTACAGATCAAAGAGAGCTAATACAATACCAGGTAAGTAAATAGTGAGGGAGGTGGTGTGGGTGCGCCTGCCCCACGCGTTACGCCACCATATGTGGCTTCATCAGGGGTAAGTTGAGGAGTGACCAGAGCCTAAATATATATATACAAAAGGACCATTAATAATTACTAACCGGTGGGTTGAATAAACCACTCACCAAGCAGGTGAGGAGGGCAGAATCCTCTGTAATCTCCCTGTAAACAGGAACCAGTGATGCACATCCAGCGTCATTAACGATATCGCAGCGTGTGACACTTATGTGCGACCTAAAACGCAAAAGCGGCCAAAATCGTTTGCCGCTGAGAAGTCGTCCTAAAACCAAAAAATCGTTCACCTCTCATTAGCGATGTTGTTCCTCGTTCCTGCAGCAGCACACATCACTATGTGTGACACCACAGGAGCGAGGAACATCTCCTTATCTGCCTCCATCGGCAATGCGGAAGGAAGGAGGTGGGCGGGATGTGACGTCCCACTTATCTCCGCCCCTCCACTTCTATTGGACGCCCGCCGTGTGACGTCGCTGTGACGCCGCACGACCCGCCCCCTTAGAAAGGAGGCGGATCGCCAGCCAGAGTGACGTCGCAGAGAGGTAAGCCGTGTGACGGGGGAGCGTGATTTTGTGCTCGACGGGCAGCGATATGCCCGTGTCGCACAAACGATGGGGGTGGGTACACACAATAGCGATATTGTTACCGATATCGCTACCGTGTAAAGCCCCCTTAACAGTCCTTGCTGCTGCAATGTAAAAAAAAGCTATTCTATGCTCTAATCCGCTCTGAGCTGCATTGAGTATATGGCTTGCTGCTGGAGAAGGTATAGTGTATTAGAGACATGTAGGCAGAGATTATAGCCTTCCAGACCTTGTTTTTGTGATCTAAAAAAATCTATTCTAGAGAAAATATATCAGAAAATAAAATTAATTTGTTCACTAAAACATGTCATTTGAAATCTTATACAAGTTTTCATGACAACAAAATTAACAAACAAACAAAATGTTCACAATCTTCAAATAGCACATATGTCTCATTAGAGGTCAAGATGGACATTCTTAGACGGTACAAAGGTATAGTGAAATAATGGATCTTCCTAAACAGCATCTCTCTATTTCTTCCTTTTTCTATTATACATTTTTAATTTCCACATTGATTTTTTACTTTTGCACAGTAGAGTACATTTATGTATCCTGGTCATGATATTACTTCTTTTAGACAACCAAGTTAGGGATGAGTCAAGTGTCATTGTTTTAATCAGCTTGTCATAAGGCCCCGTCACACTAAGCAACATCGCTAGCAACATCGCTGCTAACGAACAACTTTTGTGACGTTGCTAGCGATGTTGCTGTGTGTGACATCCAGCAACAACCTGGCCCCTGCTATGAGGTCGTTGGTTGTTGCTGAATGTCCTGGGCCATTTTTTAGTTGTTGTTGTCCCGCTGTGAAGCACAGATCGCTGTGTGTGACAGCGAGACAGCAACAACTAAATGTGCAGGCAGCAGGAGCCGGCTTCTGCGGAGGCTGGTAACCACAGTAAACATCGGGTAACCAAGAAGCCCTGTCCTTGGTTACCCGATATTTACCTTTGTTACCAGCCTCCGACGCTCTCACTGTCAGTGCCGGCTCCTGCTCTGTGCACATGTAGCTGCAGCACACATCGGGTTAATTAACCCGATGTGTGCTGTAACTAGGAGAGCAAGGAGCCAGCGTTAAGCATTGTGCGCTGCTCCCTGCTCTGTGCACATTTAGCTGCAGCACACATCGGGTAATTAACCCGATGTGTGCTGTAACTAGGAGAGCAAGGAGCCAGCGCTCAGTGTGCGCTGCTCCCTGCTCTCTGCACGTGTAGCTCCGTGCGGTGGTAACCAAGGTAAATATCGGGTTGGTTACCCGATATTTACCTTAGTTACCAAGCGCAGCATCTTCCACGCGGCGCTGGGGGCTTGTCACTGGTTGCTGGTGAGCTCACCAGCAACTTGTGTAGCGACGCTCCAGCGATCCCTGCCAGGTCAGGTTGCTGGTGGGATCGCTGGAGCGTCGCAGTGTGACATCTCACCAGCAACCTCCTAGCAACTTACCAGCGATCCCTATCGTTGTTGGGATCGCTGGTAAGTTGCTTAGTGTGACTGGACCTATAGACTGTCATACGGATTAAGATACTTAGACACTTTGTTTATTTGTTTATTCACCGTACCTTTGAACTGTCTAAGAATGTCTGTCTTGGTCTCTAATAAGACATACTGTATGTGTGATTTGATCATTGTGAATTTTCACCTTTGTTCTGTCTAAGAATGTCTATCTGGATCTCCTGTGAGACATATGTGCTGTTTGAACATTGTGAACATTTCGTTTGTTTGTTATTGTTGTTGTCATGAAACTTTGTATAAGGCTGGTTTCAGATGTCCGTGTTTTAGGTACGTGTGACATCCGTTTTTACACGGATGTCACACATACCCATGTTACCCTATTGTGTACTCACATGGCCGTGTTTTCACATGGACCGTGTGACCTCCGCTATTTCAAACGAAGACGTGCCCCGTTTTTTCTCTGGCAGCACAGGTGTCACATGGACCGCACACTGATGTGATCCGTGTGACAGTGTGACACGGACTGGAGAAAACACGTATTTTTAAATAAAAAGATTTTCTATATTTACCTGTATCCAGCGATGCTGTCTCCCGCTCTGCTTCCAGATCCTTGGGCAGTGAATAATAAATGAAAATAATGAGCGAGGATCAGGAGCGGAACGCAGCAGAGCAGAAGACAGCATCGCTGGATACAGGTAAATATAGATCATCTTTTCATTGCAGAGACACATGTTTTATCTGGTACATGTCACACGTATGCAAACATGGATGTCACACATGTGACACACGCATGACACACGTGTAACACATGTATGACACACGTAGGACACATATGTGACCATAACCATGAGTTTGACTGGTACCTGATTAAACACGGACGTTTGAAACCAGCCAAAGATTGCAAATGACATGTTTTTGAGAACACATTGATTTTACTTTCTGGTATATTTTATCTTTTATATATTATTGTAGTCTGATGAAGGTCTGAGTTTAAGACCAAAATGTTATTTTGTTTTACTACAAAATAAACATGCCAAGCTATCAAAAAGGAGTGCCAGATAATTGTTTTTTGTACTGGGAGTGGTATTCTATCTGTGTATCCTTACCTATAAAGATGAGTGGAGTAACATACTGTATATCAAATCAATAAAAAAATCTATTCTATTCTATAATAATACTGCTCTTATCTGCATTTAGTGTAGGGCAAGCTGCTGTAGAAGGAATAATGTATTAGAGGCATGTAGGTAGGCTTTCTAGCCTTAAAGACCTTGTTGCTTCTAGGAAAAAAATCTGCTCTATTCTATAATAATACTGCTCTTATCTGCATATAGTGTAGGCAAGCTGCTGGAGAAGTGATACTGTATTAGAGGCATGTAGACAGGGATTATTGCCTAACATTCCTTGCTGTTAATACGTAAACCAAAAGTCCTTCTCATTGCTAATTCAAACCTATTCTATTCTTTAATAATACCCGTTTTAGCTGCAATTAGTGTAAGGAGAGATGGAGGATAAGGGATAGTGAATTAGAGACATGAAGGGAGGGATTCTAACATTATAGACCTTGCTGTTGCTACAAAAAATGTTATTAGATTTAATAATAATAATAATACTTATCTTATCTGCATTTAGTGTAGGGCAAGCTGCTGTAGAAGGAATAGTGTATTAGAGGCTAGATATGAGCGAACCTAGCAAAGTTTGGTTCACCGATCTTTGACGAACGATACGCCGAACATTTCCAAACCCTATTGGATTCAATGTGAGGCCGAACCTAAGACAGAGAAAACATCTTTAAAAGGGTTGAAAAGCTTCCAAAACAGTAAAAATATGTTTTCTAACACAGCCCACTGTATTGGCACAGTCATTAGCTTCCTAGACTATTGACATAATAAATATTAAGGTGGATAAGAGACAGATATATGGCTGGTGCTCCTTCACCCCTGCCAATACAAACAAGACACAATTTGCAGATCCATCTTGGAGTTTTGATATTTAAAAACATTTCAGGCAGACAGCAGGACAATAGAATCAATTGCCTTCCCCCCTACTTCCCCATAGAGTCTTTGCACAACAGTCAGGTATGGTCCATGCAACACACAGGATTAGGCCTCTTGATCCAAGACCCCAGGCATTACAGGCAAAAAACTATTTGGAGTCCCTACTTGGAGTCTCCATATTTCCAAAGATTAATCTCAAACAACAGGAAAAATGACAACAACTGGCACAGACAATAGTCAAATGCTGCCACATGGATGTGTGGGACCGGAACTGTAACAAGCACGGAATGAGCATTTCTACCTTCACCAGAGACAGCAAGGTGACAGACAGGCATAGAGCTGTTGCCTCAAAACCCCTGGCACCAAAGGCAAAAAACAATTTGGAGACCGTACTTGAAGTCTTTACATTTCCTAATATTAAGGTCAGAGAACCCGAAAAGTGGCAACAAATGGCTGAAACTGCAAATAGTAGCATGCCACAACATGGATGTGTAGGACCAGCACTGTAACAAAGCATGAATCAGCATTTCAACCTTCACCAGCAAGACGGCAGACAGACGTAGAAATGGTACTCCCAAAACCCTACACAATACCTTTGTCTGCATAGTTTGGGATGGGGGTGACAAAGTCATTAGATTTCCATGACTTTTCAGCTTTATGAAAGTTAGGCGGTCTACGCTTTCAGAGGACAGCCAGATGCGCTTATTCGTCAATACATCGATGCAGCACTGAATACAAATTCTGAGAGAACGCTGGCTGCAGGGCAGGTCAAAACTTCCAAGGTATGACTGTTGAGCTCATGCTACTCTTCCATTTCTGAAAACCAAAATAAAAAAGGGTTTAATCCCCCCTTATGGCATTTATATTGAGCTCCAGATACTCCTGCTCCATCCTCTGTATTCGTTCATTAAGTGACAGACTTCTACTCTGTTCTGCTGGTGCATCCGATAGTCTAAAAAAAGATGTGCCAAACCTCAAAAAAAATCCTTCTGGCACTTGAACTGCTGCTGCTAATGTTTCTGCGTTGATGACGCAACGTTCTCGGGGTTGGAATTCCAGAAATACGATGCATGGTGTTTGCCTCACTGCTGTCTTGTGGAAAACTACTGTTAAGATGGTCTGCAAGCTTGTTTCAATACTCCAGCATCAGCGCATCCCTTTCCAGAGGGGAAGCATCTTTCTAACTTTTCTCTTGTACCATGGATCTAACAGAGTGGCAACTCAGTAGTCAACACTATTTCTAATCTTAACAATAAGGACATCATGTTCTGTTCCAAGAAGGCGCTCATGTGTCGGACGCCTCCATGAGGTCCAAGTACATGTTGTGTTGGTGTCGGGGTAATGCTCAAGCTTGCCTACTCCATCCTCTCTTACCAACCATGGACAACAGAGACAGAATCAATATCTTCTTCATCTCCTGAGTTTTTTCTGCATATCACCTCTTACTCCTCCATTTGCTCCTCAGCTCCTGCACCTTCACTAAGAGTTTGTCTGTTGACATTAGCCCACCTCAATGGACTCCACCCTCCCGTGACACCTGCCAGTGCGACTACTGTCTGGACCTTACAGGAAATGATATCCCATCTTCATGCTCCTCTGCTTTTTCCTTTTATTCTGTGACTATCCTCCCACAGACAACTCAAGACTATTCAAAGTGTGCTCCAACATGTAGATGACCTGAATAGTGATACTGAAGATGGCATAGTCAGCACTAACATTTTTTGTAGCCATTTTGAAACTGTGACTTATAAGCGCATGTTCACACTGGCCAAAATATAAAGAAAACCCAAGATGAAAATTATATGGATATATACTCTGCTGTAACTGAATATAAACATAGTGCATATAAATAAACATAGGGTACTTAGTAAACACTATTTTTGATCAGAAAAGCATAAAGCCTATTGAGTATACACATTGATTATTTGGGTGCGACATTTGTGCACCAAATTTGCATCTCCTGGCACAATAACACACCAAAACCGCATCTAAACACATGCGATTTTGGTTTGTTTTTTTTTGCCAGGAAGTAAAATTTGTCCAGAAATGTGTGCACCCAAATACTCCATGTGCACACATGCCTAATCTGGTAACCCAGAATTGAGTTCAATGAGTTTACATGAGTTGAGGTCACTTAGTTTAATGAGTTTATGTCAGGTGACACTGATCTCAGTAATGTCACCGCTCAAAGCTGAAGCTCCGTCAGTGTGTTCCTGATGACTGCAGTGAGCAGTTACATTTTCTATTGTGACCGTGTACTGTAACCTTAGGATGTAGCAGAGCTGGGATTGTTGTGGGACCTCATGTGGATTATGTTGTACCTGCAGCTGTGACTTCAGGTGAAGTCATTTAACTCAATGCCAGATTACTGGATTAGGTAATGTATGCTCATTGAGTATTTTGGTGCACACATTTCTGCACCAAATCTGCATCTCCTGAAAAAAAATGCAACAAATCCACATGTATTTAGATGTTGTTTGGCTGCATTTTTTACCAGTAGGTGCAGATTTGTGCAGAAATGTCCGCACCCAAATACTCAATGGGCACACATTACCTAATCCGGCATTGAGTTCAATAACTTCCCCACTTAGTTTTATGAGTTCATGTCAGGTGACACTGATCTCAATGACATCACCGCTCATAGCTGCAGCTCCGTCAGTGTGTCCCTGTTGGCTGCAGTGAGCAGTTATGTTTTCTATTGTGAAGATGTACTGCGATCTTAGGATGTAGCAGAGCTGGGATCATTGTGAACCTCATGTGGATTACGTTGTACCTGCAGCTGTGACTTCAGGTGAAGTCATTTAACTCAATGCCAGATTACAGGATTGTATAACCACTCTGGGTAATGAATGCCTGTCGGATTCCTGCGATATGTGCTCCATCTTACATTGTGCACATGACTGTATGTGCTGGCCATGGGGCTACTCTGATCAATGAATACCTATACACCTTTACCGGTTACTTCTGCTTCAACTTTACATACTAGCTTGTCCACACCTCTGCGTATGTGACCGTACATGTTGGAATACATAACTATTTGGGGTAATGAATGCCTGCTTATATATATCGGTTATGTGGATTTTATTTCATATTCAGCTTTTACCATACTCCCTATTAAGGCACATGTTACTGTATCTGGTGCTATTGTCACTTACATTGTATACGAGATCGTATGTTTTTGATCATGTGACCATATTTTGACCAATAATTACTTGCACACCTTTATTGGCTATGTGGGTCTCATTTTATGTACTGGCATGCCCATACCTCTATGCACGTGACCGCAGATGTCAGACCATGTGATCACTCTGGGTAATGAATGCCTGTGTGTGTATACCTGCTATGTGTACACCATTTTTCAGCCTGGCTTTCCCATACTTCCTAATAAGGTAATCACAGCTGCCTCTGGTGCTACTGTGGTGGTTGCAATTACTGACGTTTCAATTAGCAATCAATTATTCAATCCTCTGCACGTTTATATACACCCCCTTTGGGTCATACCCCTTACCTCCCCTGACGAAGCTGCCTGTCAGCGTAACACGTGGGGCTCTCTCCACAGCCTCCTCTACAGCATATTTGCTTTTTCAGCTCCTCTTATTCTCCCTTTTTGTTGCATGCATATCCTTTGGCCACACCGGGCCCGGTGGGTAACTATGCTCCTTTTGATCATTTTTTGATCTGACATCTAGCGCTTATGCGCCTGTTGATGCAGATATCCTTGCTCACATCTCTACACCTGTGAGATCATGGCCATCTGTATGATTCCCCTGAGGTTGACCTCTTTTATAATTTAATCTGCTTTTGTCTGCAGCTATCTATATACGCAATCACTGTTTTTGTAACCCCTTTTTTTTTCTCTCTAGTACTACACTGACATAGCTTTTGTTAGCCTTGTAATGGTGTATAAGGGGTTCCTCTTACTACATGATCTCTAATATTGTGATGACTATATATTTCCATCTGCTGTCTGTCTGACCTAGGTCATATGCACAACGGTGCTGAGACACATTATTATTTTGTGTACTCTCAATGACCATGGTTATGATTTCATGTGTCCATGTACTAACCTTAATTAAGAGTTCCTCTTCTTCCCTGTTCTGCTGGGAATTAACTCTTTAGTAGTGATGAGCGAGTATGCTTGTTACTACTCGGTACTCGCACGAGTATCACTGTACTCGGGCTACTCGGTGGGTATCGAGTAATTTCGTGATACTCGTGCTGTACTCGTGGTCTTCATCCCTGCATGTTGGCGCTCTTTTGAGAGCCAGCTCTCATGCAGGGATTGGCTGGCAGACCACTGCAATGCCACTGCCCTGTTAGTTGTGGAATTGCAGTGATTGGCCGGCCTGCACAGCGTGACCGAGCCTTTATACCGGCGGGCGCGCTGTGCTCTGCACACAGCCATATCATATTCCCTGCTTTCCCCGCCCACAGGCGCCTATGATTGGTTGCAGTGAGACACGCCCCCACACTGAGTGACAGGTGTCTCACTGCACCCAATCACAGCAGCCGGTGGGCGTATCTATACTGTGCAGTAAAATAAATAAATAAATAATTAAAAAAACGGCGTGCAGTCCCCCCAATTTTAATACCAGCCAGATAAAGCCATACAGCTGAAGGCTGGTATTTTCAGGATGGGGAGCTCCACGTTATGGGGAGCCCCCCAGCCTAACAATATCAGTCAGCAGCCGCCCAGAATTGCCGCATACATTATATGCGACAGTTCTGGGACTGTACCCGGCTCTTCCCGATTTACCCTAGTGTGTTGGCAAATCGGGGTAATAAGGAGTTAATGGCAGCCCATAGCTGCCACTAAATCCTAGATTAATCATGTCAGGCGTCTCCCCGAGATACCTTCCATGATTGATCTGTAAATTACAGTTAAAAAACACACACACCCGAAAAATCCTTTATTAGAAATAAAAAACAATAACAAAGTCCCTCATCACCAATTTATTAACCCCGACAAAGCCTCCATGTCCGGCGTACTCCACAGTCCTCCAGCGTCGCATCCAGCTCTGCTGCATGCAGGTGACAGGAGCTGCAGAATACACCGCCACTCTTGTCAGCTTCACACAGCAACTGAGGTGAGTAGCGCGATCAGCTGCTGTCAGCCAGGTAACTCACGGCCACCGCTGGATCCAGCGGTGGCCGCGATTAACCTCAGTGACAGCTCAGCTGATCGCTATACTCACCACAGTTGCTGCGTGGAGCTGACCGGAGCGGCGGTGAGTAGCGCGATCAGCTGAGCTGTCACTGAGGTTACCCGCTGTCACTGGATCCAGCGGTGGCCGCGATTAACCTCAGTGGCAGCTCAGCTAATCGCTATACTCACCACAGTTGCTGCGTGGAGCTGACCGGAGCGGCGGTGAGTAGCGCGATCAGCTGAGCTGTCACTGAGGTTACCCGTGGCCACCGCTGCATCCACCGCTGGATCCAGGTAACCTCAGTGACAGCTCAGCTGATCGCGCTACTCACCGCCGCACCGGTCAGCTCCATGCAGCAACTGAGGTGAGTATAGCGATCAGCTGAGCTGTCACTGAGGTTACCCGCGGCCACCGCTGCATCCACCGCTGGATCCAGGTAACCTCAGTGACAGCTCAGCTGATCGCGCGGCTGTCTTCAGTTGCTGTGTGAAGCTGACAGGAGCGGCGGTGTATTCTGCAGCTCCTGTCACCTTCATGCAGCACAGCTGGATGCGACGCTGGAGGACTGTGGAGTACGCTGGACATTGAGCCTTTGTCGGGGTTAATAAATTGGTGATGAGGGACTTTGTTAGTGTTTTTTATTTCTAATAAAGGATTTTTCGGGTGTGTGTGTTTTTTAACTGTAATTTACAGATTAATCATGGAAGGTATCTCGGGGAGACGCCTGACATGATTAATCTAGGATTTAGTGGCCGCTATGGGCTGCCATTAACTCCTTATTACCCTGATTTGCCAACGCACTAGGGTAAATCGGGAAGAGCCGGGTACAGTCCCAGAACTGTCGCATATTATGTATGTGGCAATTCTGGGCGGCTGCTGACTGATATTGTTAGGCTGGGGGGCTCCCCATAACGTGGAGCTCCCCATCCTGAGAATACCAGCCTTCAGTCGTATGGCTTTATCTGGCTGGTATTAAAATTGGGGGGACCGCACGCCGTTTTTTTTAATTATTTAATTATTTATTTGACTGCACAGTATACACACTCCCACCGGCTGCTGTGTTTGGGTGCAGTGAGACACCTGTCACTCAGCGTGGGGGCGTGTCTCACTGCAACCAATCATAGGCGCCGAAAAGCAGGAAAACAGGGAATACGAGATTGTTTAATGAACGGCCGGCTTTTTCAAAAGAGGAAAAGCCGCCGGAGTTTAGTGAACAGCTATGCAGAGCCGCGGCAGTGATCGGGGAACGGTAAGTAAGAGAGAGGGGGGAGAATGACCGTCAGACTGTGAGAGGGGGACAGACAAGACAGAGCGAGACCGACCGATGGGAGATAGAATGGAAAAAAAAATGACCGACATCGCTAGTAAAAGCACAAAACGTGCGTTTTGGACATCGGAATGCCACACAATGTTTTACGTAATATCTTTCATGTATTAATCTCAAAAAGTAACATACACCAGCTCTATCTCACTATTGGGTATGTGCCCTTAACATTTCCGCCATGAAAATTCATTTTGGTGTCATTTTGGAAGGTTTTCTGGTGAGTCCGTAAAAATGGCATAAAACTCGGACAAAATTGTTCACAGTTGTGACTTTTGAGTGATAAATGCTTCAAGGGGTCTTCCCCATGCTGTTGCCATGTCATTTGAGCACTCTTCTGGGACTTTTGTGACATTTTTAGGGTTTCTACATGCTGCCGGGGGTCATTTCAGAAAAATACTCGGGTCTCCCATAGGATAACATTGGGCTCGGTGCTCGGGCCGAGTACACGAGTATCTTGGGATGCTCGGCCCGAGCCTCGAGCACCCGAGCTTTTTGGTACTCGCTCATCACTACTCTTTAGGTGCTGACTGCATATTATTGCCTGAATCCATCTTTGCATGCCACTTATCATTATAATTATAATTGGAGAATTTATTGATACATATTTTGGATATTTTGAATCTACTTATTAGTACTCTTACTGATCTGTATCAATTGGATTATTATCCTGGAGCTAAAGTATTACAAATTGAGGTCTTTTTGTGATTGTCTGTTATTCAATTATTATATATTACATTAATTCTTACTGTTACTCTTGATGTGCGCCCGAGTTATGTGTGCCTTTTTCTCCCCTTGTGCACAATTCTGTCTTCACACATAGGGTAGCACTCATTTAACTATTTCAGGCTGTGCACCCCTCCTCCCCTTTACCTAAGATTACAGGATTAGGCATTGTGTGCTCATTGAGTATTTCGGTGCACACATTTCTGCACCAAATCTGCATCTCTTGGAAAAAAATGCAACAAATCCACATGTATTTAGATATTGTTTTGCTGCATTTTTTACCAGTAGGTGCAGATTTGTGCAGAAATGTCCACAGCCAAATACTCAATGTGCACACATTACCTAATCCAGTAATCTGGCATTGAGTTCAATAACTTCCCCTGAGGTGAGGTCACTGAGCTCAGGGAGTTCACCTCAGGCCAGTTTCTTTGCGGTCAAAGCTAGGGTATCATAGGAACCTCCAGCCATGACGTCATGTGATGTTAGTGACGTCACTGGTAACAGCTGCGGCTCTGTCAGTGTGTCCCTGATGGCCGCAGTGAGCGTTACATTTTCTAATTTGACCAAATTCTGCGACCTTAGGATCTAGCAGAACAGGGCTTGTCGTGAGACCTCGCGTAGATTACGTTGGACTTGCAGGGTCTTTGGGGGTTAATAATTTGGAAAAAGGGTGTTTTGTGGGTTTTTTTTTAATAAAGGAGTTTTCTCTGTGTTGTCTGTTTACTTATTTTGACTTACAGGGTTAGTAATGGAGGGTCTCATAGACCCTCCCTATTGATATCCTTGGGCTTGACCTGCCCTGCCGCTCTCATTTTGTCTGAACAAGTGTTTAGTGTGGCCGGGGGTATAATACCTGATAGGTGCATCCACTTATCCACTGAATATGCTAATGTACTGCCCCCGTGTCAGCGGCCGGGCCGCTCAGATCCAGAACTGCGGTGGCTCAAGGGGTCGTGCACACACTCGAGTTTGAAAAAGGAAGTATGTACAAGTGAGTTAGAAGTTAGTGTTGCCATCCATGGTGCGTGGTAAGGTGGAGTACCACTGCTGCTGTTGCGGAGCCCAGTGGTGGTGGTACGGCAGCAAGGTGTTTAACCCCTCCGTGGGTAGGGGGTTTTGTGCCCTGGGGAAGTGAAGGGGTGCCGTTGGGAAGGGAAAGGGTTTCTGCGTACTCACTCAGTCCAAGAATACTGACACCGACAGCTTGTAAACCAGAATTCTGAGCACCGCTGCAGCCAGGAGGGAGCACGCTTGGATCCGTGCCCTTGGTGTTGCTTGTTAGTGTAAGGGCCCAGATGTTCCCTGCTATCCACCCCCACACAGTATCCACAGCTGATCGACAGTCCACAGACACGGTCTTGGGGATAACAGTTGCTTTAATATAGCAGGAACAAAGCAAATCAATACGGAATATATGTTTCACAGTCTCTCGTGGGTAGGCCACGGCAAATACAGCTTGGAGTTGAATGCTGAAGTGCAATTAGGGTACTGGAGCTTTAAGTGCACGATTTGTTTCAGAATTAATACTGGTATGCTTTAGGTTCAGAGTCTCTTGAGTTTAGAGGGTAGATATGATAAGATTGTACAGAACTGGAGTCCTGGGGTTAGTTTCACTGCTAGTTCAGACACGTGCAGTACTTGTAAGTAGAGTTGAGCGCGGTTCGTGGTTCGTGGTTCTCCAGTTCTAGGCTCGAGTGATTTTGGGGCATGTTCTAGATCGAACTAGAACTCGAGCTTTTTGCAAAAGCTCGATAGTTCTAGAAACGTTCGAGAACGGTTCTAGCAGCAAAAAAAAAGGTAAATCCTAGCTTGGTTTCTGCTGTAATAGTGTAAGTCACTCTGTGAATCACACTATTATGACATTTCAGTGTATAGTGTGCGTGAACAGCGCCTTCAGATCACTGCTGTTTGTATAATGGCGATCGCCATTTTTTTTTTTTTCTTGTCTTCCTTCCCTAAGCGCGCGCGTCTTGTGGGGCGGGCCAGCATGTCAGCCAATCCCAGACACACACACAGCTAAGTGGACTTTGAGCCAGAGAAGCAACGGCATGTGTGATAGGATGTCCATGTCACATGTCCCTGCATTATAAAACCGGACATTTTCTTCCAGGACGCCATTATCTGCCTTCTGCGTCTTTGGTGTCAGACATCACTGTCGCAGCTCCGTCCTCCTGAGTCCTATCGCCGATACAGCTGTATGCGCTGCATACACAGTGTTAGACAGCTTAGGGAGAGCACTTTCTAGCAGTCCTTTTAAGGGCTCAAACCGGCAGGGTCAGAGTTAAGGTCACAGGTCCTGAAAACAGCGCCAGCGTCTGTGCAGCCAAGGTCAGGGATTTCCTCCCTGCATTTCACCATTAGGAGGGAATAGAAAGGCAGGCTTCCATTCCTCTACCCAGAGCACCACAATCCTGCCACTGTACCCTCTTGTCCTCTGCACACTCCAACTAATTATAACTAAGCCATTATACTAGCAAACACTCAGTGTACCTAGTGGCATCCTATACGTGGCTATTGGACTTTGCTATAGTCCCACTAGTGCCAAGACATTTGCAGAGCGCATCTGCCTGCGTTGCACACTCCAACTAATTATAACTAAGCCATTATACTAGCAAACACTCAGTGTACCTAGTGGCATCCTATACGTGGCTATTGGACTTTGCTATAGTCCCACTAGTGCCAAGACATTTGCAGAGCGCATCTGCCTGCGTTGCACACTCCAACTCATTATAACTAAGCCATTATACTAGCAAACACTCAGTGTACCTAGTGGCATCCTATACGTGGCTATTGGACTTTGCTATAGTCCCACTAGTGTCAAGACATTTGCAGAGCGCATCTGCCTGCGTTGCACACTCCAACTAATTATAACTAAGCCATTATACTAGCAAACACTCAGTGTACCTAGTGGCATCCTATACGTGGCTATTGGACTTTGCTATAGTCCCACTAGTGCCAAGACATTTGCAGAGCGCATCTGCCTGCGTTGCACACTCCAACTCATTATAACTAAGCCATTATACTAGCAAACACTCAGTGTACCTAGTGGCATCCTATACGTGGCTATTGGACTTTGCTATAGTCCCACTAGTGCCAAGACATTTGCAGAGCGCATCTGCCTGCGTTGCACACTCCAACTCATTATAACTAAGCCATTATACTAGCAAACACTCAGTGTACCTAGTGGCATCCTATACGTGGCTATTGGACTTTGCTATAGTCCCACTAGTGCCAAGACATTTGCAGAGCGCATCTGCCTGCGTTGCACACTCCAACTAATTATAACTAAGCCATTATACTAGCAAACACTCAGTGTACCTAGTGGCATCCTATACGTGGCTATTGGACTTTGCTATAGTCCCACTAGTGCCAAGACATTTGCAGAGCGCATCTGCCTGCGTTGCACACTCCAACTAATTATAACTAAGCCATTATACTAGCAAACACTCAGTGTACCTAGTGGCATCCTATACGTGGCTATTGGACTTTGCTATAGTCCCACTAGTGCCAAGACATTTGCAGAGCGCATCTGCCTGCGTTGCACACTCCAACTAATTATAACTAAGCCATTATACTAGCAAACACTCAGTGTACCTAGTGGCATCCTATACGTGGCTATTGGACTTTGCTATAGTCCCACTAGTGCCAAGACATTTGCAGAGCGCATCTGCCTGCGTTGCACACTCCAACTCATTATAACTAAGCCATTATACTAGCAAACACTCAGTGTACCTAGTGGCATCCTATACGTGGCTATTGGACTTTGCTATAGTCCCACTAGTGCCAAGACATTTGCACAGCGCATCTGCCTGCGTTGCACACTCCAACTAATTATAACTAAGCCATTATACTAGCAAACACTCAGTGTACCTAGTGGCATCCTATACGTGGCTATTGGACTTTGCTATAGTCCCACTAGTGCCAAGACATTTGCAGAGCGCATCTGCCTGCGTTGCACACTCCAACTAATTATAACTAAGCCATTATACTAGCAAACACTCAGTGTACCTAGTGGCATCCTATACGTGGCTATTGGACTTTGCTATAGTCCCACTAGTGCCAAGACATTTGCAGAGCGCATCTGCCTGCGTTGCACACTCCAACTAATTATAACTAAGCCATTATACTAGCAAACACTCAGTGTACCTAGTGGCATCCTATACGTGGCTATTGGACTTTGCTATAGTCCCACTAGTGCCAAGACATTTGCAGAGCGCATCTGCCTGCGTTGCACACTCCAACTAATTATAACTAAGCCATTATACTAGCAAACACTCAGTGTACCTAGTGGCATCCTATATGTGGCTATTGGACTTTGCTATAGTCCCACTAGTGCCAAGTCATTTGCAGAGCGCATCTGCCTGCGTTGCACACTCCAACTCATTATAACTAAGCCATTATACTAGCAAACACTCAGTGTACCTAGTGGCATCCTATACGTGGCTATTGGACTTTGCTATAGTCCCACTAGTGCCAAGACATTTGCAGAGCGCATCTGCCTGCGTTGCACACTCCAACTCATTATAACTAAGCCATTATACTAGCAAACACTCAGTGTACCTAGTCGCATCCTATACGTGGCTATTTGACTTTGCTATAGTCCCACTAGTGCCAAGACATTTGCAGAGCGCATCTGCCTGCGTTGCACACTCCAACTCATTAGAACTAAGCCATTATACTAGCAAACACTCAGTGTACCTAGTGGCATCCTATACGTGGCTATTGGACTTTGCTATAGTCCCACTAGTGCCAAGACATTTGCAGAGCGCATCTGCCTGCGTTGCACACTCCAACTCATTATAACTAAGCCATTATACTAGCAAACACTCAGTGTACCTAGTGGCATCCTATACGTGGCTATTGGACTTTGCTATAGTCCCACTAGTGCCAAGACATTTGCAGAGCGCATCTGCCTGCGTTGCACACTCCAACTAATTATAACTAAGCCATTATACTAGCAAACACTCAGTGTACCTAGTGGCATCCTATACGTGGCTATTGGACTTTGCTATAGTCCCACTAGTGCCAAGACATTTGCAGAGCGCATCTGCCTGCGTTGCACACTCCAACTAATTATAACTAAGCCATTATACTAGCAAACACTCAGTGTACCTAGTGGCATCCTATACGTGGCTATTGGACTTTGCTATAGTCCCACTAGTGCCAAGACATTTGCAGAGCGCATCTGCCTGCGTTGCACACTCCAACTAATTATAACTAAGCCATTATACTAGCAAACACTCAGTGTACCTAGTGGCATCCTATACGTGGCTATTGGACTTTGCTATAGTCCCACTAGTGCCAAGACATTTGCAGAGCGCATCTGCCTGCGTTGCACACTCCAACTCATTATAACTAAGCCATTATACTAGCAAACACTCAGTGTACCTAGTGGCATCCTATACGTGGCTATTGGACTTTGCTATAGTCCCACTAGTGCCAAGACATTTGCAGAGCGCATCTGCCTGTGTTGCACACTCCAACTAATTATAACTAAGCCATTATACTAGCAAACACTCAGTGTACCTAGTGGCATCCTATACGTGGCTATTGGACTTTGCTATAGTCCCACTAATGCCAAGACATTTGCAGAGCGCATCTGCCTGCGTTGCACACTCCAACTCATTATAACTAAGCCATTATACTAGCAAACACTCAGTGTACCTAGTGGCATCCTATACGTGGCTATTGGACTTTGCTATAGTCCCACTAGTGCCAAGACATTTGCAGAGCGCATCTGCCTGCGTTGCACACTCCAACTAATTATAACTAAGCCATTATACTAGCAAACACTCAGTGTACCTAGTGGCATCCTATACGTGGCTATTGGACTTTGCTATAGTCCCACTAGTGCCAAGACATTTGCAGAGCGCATCTGCCTGCGTTGCACACTCCAACTAATTATAACTAAGCCATTATACTAGCAAACACTCAACTCAATGTACCTAGTGGCATCCTATACGTGGCTATTGGACTTTGCTATAGTCCCACTAGTGCCAAGACATTTGCAGAGCGCATCTGCCTGCGTTGCACACTCCAACTCATTATAACTAGGTTGCATTGTCAGGGATATTTATTCTTTATTATTCTGCTGTTAATAAAGCTAGAACACCACTGCAATCTTCACCACCTCTCAATTTTTACTACCACATTTTCAGTCCACAATCTTGTCGCAATCAACATGAGTGGCAAAATGACAGATGCTGGTGGAAAGGGGAAGAGGCGTGGTGGAAAAGTCAAAAAAGGTTTTGTCCGTGGGGAAGGTGGCAAAGCTCCATTATCATCTGCTGAAGATAGACCATCTACCAGCAAAAGTAAGATGTCTACTACTTACCGTGGACAATCCGATGTGCTCCCTTTTTTACGGACACGAACAACAGGAAGAAAGGTAGATGATGGGCAAAAAAGGAAAATGCTTGAATGGATCTCAAGTGGTCCAACAAGTGCCCTCTCAGCCACTTCAAGTACCGCATCCAAAAAACACCAGTCCTCTGAGTTGTCATCCCAATCACACTTGATTTCTCCCAGCTCTGAAGTCTCCATCAGCCCTGCACAGTATGGTGGAACTGAGATGGCTGAGTCTGCAGAGCTGTTCAGTCACACTATAGCCTGGGAATCAGAGGTCTGCTCCCAAGCTACAGTGAGTACAGAACAGGAAATGGTCTGCAGTGATGCCCAGAACCTTTGTGACTCTGATTCAGGCCGTGAGGACCAAGTTTCTGAGCATAATGTTGACCCTTTGTCACAAACTGTAACACCTGTGGTTATAGACAATGAGGAACATACTGATGAAGATGAGACGCAGATACCAAATTGGGATGACAACTTAAATATTCGGTCAGGGCAAGAAGAGGCTCGGTCTGAGGGGGAGGGGAGTGCAAACACAACAATTGATGATGACGTTCTAGATCCCACCTACTGTCAACCCCCAGTCAGGCACTCGAGGAGGTCAACAGAGGCGGTGGAGGAGGATGCAACCGACGACGAAGTTACCTTGCGCCTTCCTAGACAGAGTCGGAGCACTGGTAGCACGTCTACAACTGCATCCTCAGCCACCACTCTGCCTATGAGCATTATTCGGGGTGGATCAACAGGTCGCATGGCCTCTAAGCCTTGCCTAGCCTGGTCCTTTTTTGACATAGAAAAAGATCGCCCAAATCATGTGATATGTAACATTTGTCATGATTCTCTTAGTAGAGGTCAAAACCTCAGCAGTTTGACAACTTCTTCCATGAATCGTCACATGAATAAATATCATAGGTCCCGGTGGGAAGCTCACCGTGCTGCAATGCGGCCTAGCGGAGCCAACCATCCACCGCCCGCCCCTTCCAGTGCATCCGCGCGCTCTTCATCTTCTAGGACTGTGGGGACAGCTGTCACACCTGTTTTTCCACGCAAAACTTCCACCACTGTAACCGCAACAGGCAGTTTGCTTGTAAGGTCGTCAGTTGGTTTGGAAGGGGAAACAAGTGAGTGTGTACAGCTCTCTCAGACATCGATAGCACCAACGTTGGATGAAGGCAACATCATGTCTCCGCCTGCACTTTCCTCACAAACCTGCATTTTTCCAGGGACACCCTACTCAACACCGTCTACACACAGCAGCCAGATCTCTGTCCCTCAGATGTGGTCAAATAAAAGGCCACTTCCTCCGACCCATGACAAAGCTAAGAGGTTGACTCTATCCCTCTGTAAGCTGTTGGCTACCGAAATGCTGCCTTTCCGCCTAGTGGACACACAGGATTTTAGAGACCTTATGTCTGTCGCTGTGCCCCAGTACCAGATGCCTAGTCGCCACTACTTCTCTAAGAAAGGTGTGCCCGCGCTACACCAGCATGTCGCACACAACATCACCGCTTCCTTGAGAAACTCTGTGTGTGAACGGGTGCATTTCACCACCGATACTTGGACCAGTAAGCATGGACAGGGACGTTACATGTCGCTGACTGGGCACTGGGTAACTATGGTGATAGATGGTGAAGGGTCTGCTGCACAAGTCTTGCCGTCCCCACGACTTGTGTGTCAATCCTCTGTCTGTCCAAGTTCCGCCACAGCTTCTGCATCCTCCACCTCATCTGGGTCCTCCACCTCCGCCCCAAGCCTGCCTGGTCAGGCCACCAGCGTTCTCACTGCGCAGAAGGAATCACGCACCCCTCATTACTATGCTGGCAGCAGAGCGCAACGGCATCAGGCGGTCTTTAGCTTGACATGTCTTGGGAATAAGAGTCGCACAGCTGAGGAGTTGTGGTCAGCTCTGCGGTCCGAGCTTAATAAATGGTTGTCTCCACTCAACCTGCAGCCTGGTAAGGCCGTGTGCAACAATGCTGCAAACCTGGGTGCGGCACTTCGCCTGGGCAAGGTGACACACGTACCTTGTATGGCTCACGTGTTGAACCTTGTCGTCCAGCAATTTTTAACACACTATCCCGGCCTAGATGGCCTTCTGAACAGGGCACGAAAACTGTCAGCTCACTTCCGCCGTTCAAGCGCCGCAGCAGAGCGACTTGCATCGCTCCAGAAGTCTTTCGGCCTGCCGGTTCAACGCCTGAAATGCGATGTGGCGACACGCTGGAATTCAACTCTCCACATGTTACAGCGACTGTGGCAGCACCGCAGAGCCCTGGTGCAATACGTCATGACGTATAGCCTGGGCCAACGAGATGCAGAGGTGGGGCAGATCACCCTGATGGAGTGGTCTCAGATCAAGGACCTATGCACCCTTCTGCACAGTTTCGACATGGCGACGAATATGTTTAGCGCTGACAATGCCATTATCAGCATGACGATTCCAGTTATTTACATGCTGGAGCACACGCTAAACACTATTCGGAGTCAGGGGGTGGGACAACATGAAGGGGAGGAACTACAGGAGGATTCATATGCGCAAGGGACAACAACATCACCAAGGTCCAGACGTTCATCATCACCAACGCAGCCGGCATGGGACCATGGGGGACAGGGATCGACAAGGGCGCATAGTAGCAGGCGAAATGTTGAGCAAGGTGCAGGAGAACATGAAGAAATGGAGGACGAACTGTCCATGGACATGGAAGACTCAGCGGATGAGGGAGACCTTGGTCAAATTTCAGTTGAAAGAGGTTGGGGGGAGATGTCAGAGGAAGAAAGAACGGGTAGCACCTCTATGCCACAATCACAGCGTGGACTTGGTCCGCATGGCTGCGCAAGACACATGAGTGCCTTTTTGCTGCACTACCTCCAACATGACAGTCGTATTGTCAAAATTAGAAGTGATGATGACTACTGGATTGCCACACTATTAGATCCCCGGTACAAGTCCAAATTTTGTGACATAATTCCAGCCATAGAAAGGGACGCACGTATGCAGGCGTATCAGCAGAAGCTGTTACTCGATCTTAGCTCGGCTTTTCCACCAAACAACCGTGCAGGTGCAGGGAGGGAATCTCCCAGTTGTAACTTGACAAACATGGGACGGTCTCGTCATCTTCAACAGTCTACCCGTACCAGTAGGACCGTATCTGGTGCCGGTAACAGCAATTTTATGGAATCTTTTCATAATTTTTTTAGACCCTCTTTTGCAAGGCCACCAGAGACAACAAGTCTGACACATAGTCATCGGCTGGAGAGGATGATACAGGAGTATCTCCAAATGAACATCGATGCCATGACTGTGAAACTGGAGCCTTGCTCCTTTTGGGCTTCAAACCTAGAAAAATGGCCAGAGCTCTCAACTTACGCCTTAGAGATTTTGTCGTGTCCAGCTGCCAGCGTTGTCTCTGAACGTGTATTCAGTGCTGCTGGGTGTGTGCTGACAGATAAGCGCACGCGTCTGTCCAGTGACAATGTGGACAGACTGACGTTCATCAAAATGAACAAGTCATGGATCCAGAAGGAATTTACTACCCCTGTGTCATCCTGGGGAGAGTAAATGCTTGTTGATTTTGAATGTGCTTGATGCAAATCAAAACACCCTGTTTGCAACTAGGGCCCAAGTGCTGCCACTGATGGGGTGGGTGTCTGTGTGGCCCAATTGTTGGAAAAAAGGGAGGCTCCGCTTGGAGTAACCCTTGCTTGCTGTGTTTTTAAAAGAAGCCAAGATGAACAGAGCTGGGATCAGGAAAGACTTTGCTACCTACCCCTGTGTCATCCTGGGGACGGATAAGAATGGCGTATTTTTGAATGTGCTTGATGCAAATCAAAACATCCTGTTTGCAACTAGGGCCCAAGTGCTGCCACTGATGGGGTGGGTGTCTGTGTGGCCCAATTTTTGGAAAAAAGGGAGGCTCCGCTTGGAGTAACCCTTGCTTGCTGTGTTTTTAAAAGAAGCCAAGATGAACAGAGCTGGGATCAGGAAAGACTTTGCTACCTACCCCGGTGTCATCCTGGGAACGGATAAGAATGGCGTATTTTTGAATGTGCTTGATGCAAATGTAGCTGTGAAGTGTACAACTGGGGCACAACTGCTGCCACTGAAGGGGTGGGTGTTTGTGGGGCCCAATTTTTGGAAAAAAGGGAGACTCCGCTTGGAGTAACCCTTGCTTACATTGTTTTTAAAAGAAGCCAAGATGAACAAGTCATGGGTCAGCAAAGACTTTATCTACCTACCCCGGTGTCATCCTGGGGACGGATAAGAATGGCGTATTTTTGAATGTGCTTGATGCAAATCAAAACATCCTGTTTGCAACTAGGGCCCAAGTGCTGCCACTGATGGGGTGGGTGTCTGTGTGGCCCAATTTTTGGAAAAAAGGGAGGCTCCGCTTGGAGTAACCCTTGCTTGCTGTGTTTTTAAAAGAAGCCAAGATGAACAGAGCTGGGATCAGGAAAGACTTTGCTACCTAACCCGGTGTCATCCTGGGGACGGATAAGAATGGCGTATTTTTGAATGTGCTTGATGCAAATGTAGCTGTGAAGTGTACAACTGGGGCACAACTGCTGCCACTGAAGGGGTGGGTGTGTGTGGGGCCCAATTTTTGGAAAAAAGGGAGACTCCGCTTGGAGTAACCCTTGCTTACATTGTTTTTAAAAGAAGCCAAGATGAACAAGTCATGGGTCAGCAAAGACTTTATCTACCTACCCCGGTGTCATCCTGGGGACGGATAAGAATGGCGTATTTTTGAATGTGCTTGATGCAAATCAAAACATCCTGTTTGCAACTAGGGCCCAAGTGCTGCCACTGATGGGGTGGGTGTCTGTGTGGCCCAATTTTTGGAAAAAAGGGAGGCTCCGCTTGGAGTAACCCTTGCTTGCTGTGTTTTTAAAAGAAGCTAAGATGAACAGAGCTGGGATCAGGAAAGACTTTGCTACCTACCCCGGTGTCATCCTGGGGACGGATAAGAATGGCGTATTTTTGAATGTGCTTGATGCAAATCAAAACATCCTGTTTGCAACTAGGGCCCAAGTGCTGCCACTGATGGGGTGGGTGTCTGTGTGGCCCAATTTTTGGAAAAAAGGGAGGCTCCGCTTGGAGTAACCTTTGCTTGCTGTGTTTTTAAAAGAAGCCAAGATGAACAGAGCTGGGATCAGGAAAGACTTTGCTACCTACCCCGGTGTCATCCTGGGGACGGATAAGAATGGCGTATTTTTGAATGTGCTTGATGCAAATGTAGCTGTGAAGTGTACAACTGGGGCACAACTGCTGCCACTGAAGGGGTGGGTGTGTGTGGGGCCCAATTTTTGGAAAAAAGGGAGACTCCGCTTGGAGTAACCCTTGCTTACATTGTTTTTAAAAGAAGCCAAGATGAACAAGTCATGGGTCAGCAAAGACTTTATCTACCTACCCCGGTGTCATCCTGGGGACGGATAAGAATGGCGTATTTTTGAATGTGCTTGATGCAAATCAAAACATCCTGTTTGCAACTAGGGCCCAAGTGCTGCCACTGATGGGGTGGGTGTCTGTGTGGCCCAATTTTTGGAAAAAAGGGAGGCTCCGCTTGGAGTAACCCTTGCTTGCTGTGTTTTTAAAAGAAGCCAAGATGAACAGAGCTGGGATCAGGAAAGACTTTGCTACCTACCCCGGTGTCATCCTGGGGACGGATAAGAATGGCGTATTTTTGAATGTGCTTGATGCAAATGTAGCTGTGAAGTGTACAACTGGGGCACAACTGCTGCCACTGAAGGGGTGGGTGTGTGTGGGGCCCAATTTTTGGAAAAAAGGGAGACTCCGCTTGGAGTAACCCTTGCTTACATTGTTTTTAAAAAAAGCCAAGATGAACAAGTCATGGGTCAGCAAAGACTTTATCTACCTACCCCGGTGTCATCCTGGGGACGGATAAGAATGGCGTATTTTTGAATGTGCTTGATGCAAATCAAAACATCCTGTTTGCAACTAGGGCCCAAGTGCTGCCACTGATGGGGTGGGTGTCTGTGTGGCCCAATTTTTGGAAAAAAGGGAGGCTCCGCTTGGAGTAACCCTTGCTTGCTGTGTTTTTAAAAGAAGCCAAGATGAACAGAGCTGGGATCAGGAAAGACTTTGCTACCTACCCCGGTGTCATCCTGGGGACGGATAAGAATGGCGTATTTTTGAATGTGCTTGATGCAAATGTAGCTGTGAAGTGTACAACTGGGGCACAACTGCTGCCACTGAAGGGGTGGGTGTGTGTGGGGCCCAATTTTTGGAAAAAAGGGAGACTCCGCTTGGAGTAACCCTTGTTTACATTGTTTTTAAAAGAAGCCAAGATGAACAAGTCATGGGTCAGCAAAGACTTTATCTACCTACCCCGGTGTCATCCTGGGGACGGATAAGAATGGCGTATTTTTGAATGTGCTTGATGCAAATCAAAACATCCTGTTTGCAACTAGGGCCCAAGTGCTGCCACTGATGGGGTGGGTGTCTGTGTGGCCCAATTTTTGGAAAAAAGGGAGGCTCCGCTTGGAGTAAGCCTTGCTTGCTGTGTTTTTAAAAGAAGCCAAGATGAACAGAGCTGGGATCAGGAAAGACTTTGCTACCTACCCCGGTGTCATCCTGGGGACGGATAAGAATGGCGTATTTTTGAATGTGCTTGATGCAAATGTAGCTGTGAAGTGTACAACTGGGGCACAACTGCTGCCACTGAAGGGGTGGGTGTGTGTGGGGCCCAATTTTTGGAAAAAAGGGAGACTCCGCTTGGAGTAACCCTTGCTTACATTGTTTTTAAAAGAAGCCAAGATGAACAAGTCATGGGTCAGCAAAGACTTTATCTACCTACCCCGGTGTCATCCTGGGGACGGATAAGAATGGCGTATTTTTGAATGTGCTTGATGCAAATCAAAACATCCTGTTTGCAACTAGGGCCCAAGTGCTGCCACTGATGGGGTGGGTGTCTGTGTGGCCCAATTTTTGGAAAAAAGGGAGGCTCCGCTTGGAGTAACCCTTGCTTGCTGTGTTTTTAAAAGAAGCCAAGATGAACAGAGCTGGGATCAGGAAAGACTTTGCTACCTACCCCGGTGTCATCCTGGGGACGGATAAGAATGGCGTATTTTTGAATGTGCTTGATGCAAATGTAGCTGTGAAGTGTACAACTGGGGCACAACTGCTGCCACTGAAGGGGTGGGTGTGTGTGGGGCCCAATTTTTGGAAAAAAGGGAGACTCCGCTTGGAGTAACCCTTGTTTACATTGTTTTTAAAAGAAGCCAAGATGAACAAGTCATGGGTCAGCAAAGACTTTATCTACCTACCCCGGTGTCATCCTGGGGACGGATAAGAATGGCGTATTTTTGAATGTGCTTGATGCAAATCAAAACATCCTGTTTGCAACTAGGGCCCAAGTGCTGCCACTGATGGGGTGGGTGTCTGTGTGGCCCAATTTTTGGAAAAAAGGGAGGCTCCGCTTGGAGTAAGCCTTGCTTGCTGTGTTTTTAAAAGAAGCCAAGATGAACAGAGCTGGGATCAGGAAAGACTTTGCTACCTACCCCGGTGTCATCCTGGGGACGGATAAGAATGGCGTATTTTTGAATGTGCTTGATGCAAATCTAGCTGTGAATTGTACAACTGGGGCCCAACTGCTGCCACTGAATGGGTGGGTGTGTGTGGGGCCCAATTTTTGGAAAAAAAGGGAGACTACGCTTGGAGTCACCTTGCGGTGTTTTACATGATTTTAGAATGGCGTGCCATGCCTATATCTGTGTGTCCTCCTCTTTTTCCTTGTCCAGCTGTTTTGTTTTCGCATGAGTATATGTCCTTGTCACTTTCCCATGTGTTTGAGTTGTTTGTCACCTTTTGGACACCTTTGAGGGTGTTTTCTAGGTGTTTTACTGTGTTTGTGATTGCCTGCCATTGTTTCCTATTGGCTCGAGTTCGGTTCGTCGAACGTTCGACGAGCCGAACTCGAACGGGACCTCCGTTCGGCGAACCGACCTCGAGCCGAACCGGGACCGGTTCGCTCATCTCTACTTGTAAGCAAATGAAGACAGTTGCCCAGCGTGCTACGGGGAGCGGACGGCTGGTGCGTGGACAATGGCATGAAAGCCACTAATATTGCAGTGGGGCGGGAGACCCTCAAACTTCCCCAATCTGCGTGCAGTAGGGTCTGGTATATAGTCAGTATGCCCTACTGTCTGAAGAGATGCACAATGTCAGGATAGGAAGCCTTCAGCATATTGGCAGTAAAAATCAGGAAATGATGAAATTCTAGGCCTCGGACCTAGGAGGAGTCTTGTGGTGAAGAGATTCTCCACATAATGTCTTCCCTCAGAGGAGACTCAGCCAGAACCAGCTCATTCCAGTTGTTTCTAGACAGAGGCTGGAGAATAGCTCCACCTATTGAGCCATGTGACCAAGAACTAGCCAATAGGATAACACCCAATTAACACTTCAGATTCTTACAGTTTTCACCAGTAGATGGTGCTAGAACACAACAAATGAAAAATGCTTTAGTTATAACATATAGCATAATATTACATATAAGTATATGTACTTAAAGAAACAGACACAATCTGGACCGGGCCACTACATACTCCCCCTCTGAAGGTGAGCCGTCCTCGGCGATTGTGCGAGTGGAGGACTGCTAAGAAAGGAAGGAAATATATATTTAAGGCACAGTAACAATAAGGCAATGAACAAATGCAAAACATGAATGTGGTAGTGCCAATATGAGATAGAGTCTCTTTCCTCAATATACTATCGTCCATATGAAAAGCTTTGGAAAGGCACTTTAGTGGTCCAGTCTATAAGTCCATGGCTGTATACAGAAAATTGTGCAAATAATAAATAAGGTGCTTGGTATTACTCAGGTGCAGAGGCTTAAACATTACTAAACTGACCATCCAGCTAAATAAATAAACACAAGATTATATACTCATGGAAAAGGATATGACCTTTTAGTCTCTGTAGCGGGCTGGAAGTGTTCCTTTTGCGCTTCGCTCTGAACGCCTCAACACTTGATCTTCCTCTTGAGCAGGAAAGATATTGTTTGCTGGCTCAGGTGAAGTTGGCAGAGGAGCAGCAACTGGAGCAGGAACCGAGATGGGGACATATTGATAGCATGGAAGGATAAATTGAGTGTTGTAGAGGGACTCTTCCACAGTAGGTTGTCTGGCTGGTGTTTCCATTGCAGGAATTGGTGTGTAGACCGGCAAGGCCTCCTGATGAAAAGGTTTTTCTTGAAACATGCGTCGAGGTTCTGAGGGTTTCTTTGACCTTATACTAGGCAAGTATGGTACAGTAATTTATGCTACATTAATCTAAGAGCCTCTGTTATAAGGCGATTGATTTAATCGTGTTTGGGGGTAGTGGATATTCACATCCAGCCCGAGTAGACAAGTCAGTGAATGGGCTGTGCTTTTACTCCTTATTAACCCCTTGTACTCCTTATAAACTCCATAGCTATAATCTAATATAATTTCTAAGGGGGAGTCTATATGTATGTAGATGAGATCCCTCCTATATAGGTTTTATAGATTTATATGAGAGTTGAATTTGTTCCTTTGGGGATTGAATATTTATATACAGAGGCTATTATATGTATTTATTGATGTAATATTTATTAATTTAATATATGTATCAGTGCTGTTTCTAATATTGGTGAAAGGGCAGAGGTGATGTTTTAATGATATAAACTCTGATATATTTTCGTTATGAACAAAGTATAACCTCCTTCTGCTCTCCTCACTAATAATATATTTTTTTAGGTCAAAGATCCCTTTGTTTATGTGTTTTTTCTGGTGATGTTTTTCTTGATGTTGTGATGTTTTTAGTGATTTGGAATAAATAAAAAAAATGTTAAAAAAATATTTTTTGCAAAATAAAATTATTTTGATACAATATACTCTGATTTCTGTTTGTTTGTTGATGACATGTATTCCTTTGAGTTAAAGTATCTTTAAAATCATGGTGGAGAAAATATAGAAATCTGCTAATATTGATGAAGGTCTGGTTGACTTTCTCACAGAGGCCATTCCCTTGGGGATGATAGGCGGTTGTTCTCAGCTTTTTGCACTCATGGAATTGGCAGAGTTCTTGAAATAATTGTGACTCAAAGGCAGATCCACGATCTGTGAGGACTGCTTCAGGGCAACCGTAATGTCTCACATATTCACGGTAGAAGGTGATAGCTGTAGTCCGAGCTGTAAGGTCTTTTACTGGGACAACAGCAACCCACTTAGTATAGTGATCCACCATGGTTAAGGCATACGTGTAGCCTGAACGAGTTTGTGCTAGCTTTACATGATCAAGAGCGACTAGCTCGTTTGGTTTCTGAGAATGGATTGGATGAAGAGGAGCTCTGGCATCTTTCTTACTGACTTTGGTGAGGTTGCAAGCTGGACATTCACTACACCAATTTTCTATGTCTGACCGCATCCCAATCCAATAGAAGCGTTGGTGTATGGTGGCTTACGTTTTGTGCACTCCAAAGTGCCCAGACTGGTCGTGGTAGGCATCAAGAACAATTCTGGCATCTCGCCGTGGGATTAGAATCTGATGTAGCCTTTCACCTGAAACCGGGTCTAAGGTATTGCGCAGGATCAAGCCCTTTTGAATGAAGAGTCTTTTGCGCTGTCTCCAGAGACGATTAAGCTCAACATCAGGACATCTTCTGCGTCGTCTGAAAGGTATTCTCCCAGTAGTCAGGTAATCATAGATCTCACCTAGGACACGAGACTCATTTTGAAGAGTTTTCCATCTCGATGGATCTTGGAATAGGTCAGGTTTCTGTGGAGAAACATCATCAGTTTGTGTAGCAGCAACAGCATTTTGTGTAGCAAACCTTTGATAGAAGGGAGGCATCTCAACATCTTCCCACAGATCTTCCTCAGGAGGCTCTTCTCCTTCGGGCAAACGGGATAACATATCAGCATTGATGTTAATCTTGCCACTGCGATACTTAATATCAAAGCAGAAATTCGCTAATCTTGAAGCCCATCTCTGTTCAAGAGCACCTAGCCGTGCAGTATTGAGATGAGCGAGAGGATTATTGTCCGTGTAAACGGTGAAGGGTGTAGCAGCGAGGTAATCTTTGAACTTCTCTGTGACTGCCCACACAAGAGCTAGCAGCTCTAACTTGAACGAACTGTAATTGCTATCGTTTTTTTCTGCACCTCTCAAGCTTCGGCTGGCATATGCAATGACTCTCTCTTTGTCACCCTGGACTTGTGATAGTACCGCTCCGAGGCCTTGGTGGCTGGCATCCGTGTAGACACGGAAAGGATGATGGTAGTCAGGGTACGCCAGAATTGGAGGTGAAGTCAATAGACTTTTCAACATCTGAAAGGCAGTTTCTTGTCGCGCAGACCAATTAATTGGATGTCTTCTGTCGTAGTTTTCTCTAGGGCAACCTCGTAGGAGCTCTGTAAGGGGTTCTGCTATTTGCGCAAAATGAGGTATGAAGCAACGGTAGTAGCCCGCAAAACCTAGGAAACTTCTGATTTCTTTGACGGTTCTTGGGGTGTTCCAGTTGTTCACAGCTGAGATCTTTTCAGGGTCAGGCTGGATACCTTCGGCACTTACAACATGACCCAGGTAGTTGACTTTCGGCTTGAGCAGATGACACTTTGACAGTTTTAGTTTCAGGCCATGTTCAATAAGTACCTGGAATACTTCTGCAAGGTGGTATAGGTGGTCTTCATAAGTGCGAGAGTATACAACAACATCATCAAGATATAACAGAACGCTCTGGAAGTTGAGGTGACCAAGACATCTTTCCATGAGTCGCTGAAATGTAGCAGGGGCGTTGCATAACCCAAACGGCATACCGTTAAACTCAAAGAGTCTCATTGGGGTGGTGAAAGCTGTCTTCTCTCTATCCTCAGGAGCCATGGGTACTTGCCAGTAACCGCTGGTTAAATCAAGAGTGGAGAAGTATGCAGCTGAGCCAAGAGCGGTGATGGATTCTTCAATCAATGGAAGAGGATAGGCATCTTTGTTTGTAACATTATTCAACTTTTGGTAGTCGACACAAAATCTGATGTTACCATCCTTTTTCTTCACAAGGACAATGGGTGCAGCCCATGGGCTTTGACTTTCTCGGATGACTTCAGAATCTTTCATCTCTTTTAGCAGCTTCTTTACTTGTTGATAGTTAGCAGGAGGTACTGGACGATGTCTTTCTTTGATAGGAGGATGATCACCTGTGTTGATCTTGTGCTGGATCAGAGTAGTCTTGCCGAAGTCAAGGGGGTGTTTGCTGAAAGCTTGGCTGTGTCGCTTAGCAAGTTTAGTTACACCATTGATGTATTCGATAGGAGTGTTAGCATCTCCAACATTAAGTTCATTCCACCAGAAGGTAGTGGGTGTATTAGAGCCTTTGGGAGTGGCTTTTAATGACTTTTGATGAGCAAGTGTCTCTTCATCTATGATGTCTTCTGGATCAAGACTATACAGTTGAGCAACTGAATTAAACTTGTATAGCTCGATAGGAATATCACTTAGGTTGACTAGCCGTACTGGTACTCTACCGTTTGAGACGGTGACAATACTTCTGGCAGCTTTTACCAGGGGCTGTCCTTCAATCTGGATGGAGTCAAGAAGAGCTACATAGTCATGGCAAACTTCTGTTGTTCGCAGAGCACTTTGATAGTCCGCTGAACAGCTTGCCTGTAAGGGGAAGAAGCAGAAGGGAGAGAAGCATGCAAGGCAGTGAGCAATTCAGTAAACACATGGCAAATGACATTCATGCCTAACACTACTGCTGTTGTATCTCCCTCAGCCTCAGTAACAATTACACCTTGACCTGGTAACTTGCGATCACCAATTTGGATTGTGGGTTCCCAGTAGCCTAGCTGGGAAATAGGTTGACCATTACTTGCAATTAAGTCTAACTTTGCTTTACCCACTGGATTCAGGAGATCAAAGTCCCAATTCTTTTCAAAGGCTCGTCGCTCAATTGTGGTGACTTGTGAACCAGTGTCCACTAAAGCTTCTAGAGGTACACCATCGATCCATATGGTTATATACGGGCATTTGGAGATGAACCGGGAAATCCATTGTGATTGTCCCCTTGGGCCCTTGTATTCACCTCCCGAGGGATGGCGCTTGGCCTCGGGGGTGTCCCGTTTAACTTATAACATTGATACTTGTAGTGTCCAAGACGCTCACAATAAGTACAGTACACACAATCACCAGATGGAGGCCTTCCAGGAGGGGGTCTATCAGGACTTGACCTACTAGAATGTGGCTCTTGGGACAATGTCCGATTTACAGATGATTCACATGATGCAGGGGGTTGGCCTTTTAGCTCCTTTAAGGCTTGGCATACGGATTCAAGGACTTGGACAAGTGCATCCGTGGTAGGAGGTGCATGAATGAGAATAGGGGCTTGCACAGACTGTGTGGCCTGCATAGGGGAAACAGGTGAAAGAGGAGATACAGTAGAAGTTCCAGCAGCAAGGTCTGAGGAACGAGGCGCAAGAGCATAGCTGGTACAAGGTGAGTCAGTACCCACTACTCGCAGGGCTAGAGCTTTAAAGTCTAAGAAAGTCATGTTTGGATTTTGTGCTGCTAGCATGTGGAGTTGACTTTGTACTAGCCTGGAGTCTACACCTTCTATGAATCTGTCGGTGATTATGTTTTCTGCAGGAGCAGGATCTATAGTGTCTATTTGCTGTAAGGCCCTGTATGCAGACTGAAGGGCTAGTGCGTAGTCCCTAAGAGTCTCACCTGGTCCCTGACGTCTGTTGTAAAATTTGAGACGAGCCTCGGTGGATGATTGGCGTTCAAATTCTTTTCTCAGGCAGGTAAGGATCTGTTCTACATTGGTTTTCTCAGTAGATGGCCAGGAACGGACTTCCTCAGCAGCTGGTCCATCAAGCTGTCCCAGGAGAAGTTGTACCTGCTGATGGGGAGAAAGTGAGAAAAGCTCAAGAGTATGCATCATCTCTTCTTTGAACCCAGCAAGTGTATGAGGATCTCCTCTGTAGCTTGGGAGACTAGAGGTTCCAATGAAGAATGGCATGCCGGTAGCCATGACAGGCGCTGGAACTGGGTTGGCGGCATTAGCCCGTTCCACTGGAGCACTAGCTGATGAGGATGATGATACAGAGTTAACAGACTCGGCCTGGCCATTATGGGAAGAGCTTAAATGTGTAGATTGGGACAAAGTCATAATAACTGGGGATACTGAACATAAATGGGGTAGGTTTAAGGATATACTACTAGAGTCCTGTAAAAATCTTATACCCTCTGGTAATAAAATGTCCAGGAATAAAAAGAAACCACTATGGATAAATAAGACTGTACAAAGTATAATAAAACAAAAACAAAGGGCATTTAAAATCTTAAAGGCTGAGAATACAGAAATAGCATTTCAGAAGTATAAAGATATCAATAGGAAATGTAAAAAAGAAATCAAACAAGCAAAATTAGCTACTGAAACAAAAATCGCCAATGACATTAAAATAAATCCCAAAATCTTTTATAAATACATTAATGCCAAAAGGAAAACAAAGGATAGTATCGGCCCCTTAAAATATAATAACAAGTTAGTTATAGAGGACAAACAAAAGACTGAGATATTAAATAGGCATTTCTCATCTGTATTCACCAAGGAACTGACTGTACCAGGGATCATTCAACAAGTGAAAAATCAAAGTTCACCACCCGATATAATTAATTTAACACAAGATGAAGTACGCCTACGTTTGAGTAAATTAAACATTGACAAATCCCCAGGGCCAGATGGCATTCATCCACGAATATTGAGGGAATTGAGCTCCGTAATCGACAAACCGCTGTATCTCATCTTTTTAGACTCACTTGTAACAGGGTTGGTGCCTCAGGATTGGAGGATTGCTGATTTGGTACCGATATTTAAGAAAGGTAAGAGGGTAGATCCAGGCAACTACCGTCCAGTAAGCCTGACATCAGTAGTATGCAAAGTTTTTGAGGGCATTTTAAGGAATGACATGCAAAAATATATTGCAGAAAATAATATGATAACTGACAAACAGCATGGATTCATGAAAGATAAGTCGTGTCTAACCAACCTGTTGGGGTTCTATGAGGGGGTAAGTTCAAACCTGGATATTGGTAATGCAGCTGATGTGATTTATTTGGACTTTGCAAAGGCATTTGATACTGTACCACATAATAGCCTTATACTAAAGCTCCAGAAGCAAGGACTAGGGGACACAATATGCAACTGGGTAAGGAATTGGCTAAAAGATAGGAAACAAAGAGTAGTCATAAATGGTACATTCTCTAAATGGGCTATAGTCAGCAGTGGGGTGCCGCAGGAATCTGTGCTTGGACCGATTCTTTTTAATCTCTTTATTAATGACCTTGTGGATGGGATTGATAGTACAGTGTCAGTCTTTGCTGATGACACCAAACTATGTAGGATATTAAAAACTGACCTGGATAGTACAATATTACAAAAAGATCTGGATAAGATGTCAGAATGGGCAGATACTTGGCAAATGAGATTTAATGTTGATAAATGTAAAGTAATGCACCTAGGATGGAGTAATCCTATAGCTGCGTATACATTAAATGAAAGTAAACTCGGGACTACAGAACAGGAGAAGGACTTGGGTATTCTCATTACAAATAAGCTGAGCAGCAGCACTCAATGTCAAGCAGCATCTGCTAAAGCAAACAAGATTTTAGGGTGTATGAAAAGAGAGATTAGATCCCGTGATCCCAACGTATTGTTACCCCTCTATAAATCACTTGTAAGGCCACATCTGGAATACGGGATCCAGTTTTGGGCTCCACATTTTAAAAAGGACATTCAGAAGTTAGAGTCAGTTCAAAGACGGGCAACTAGACTATTACAAGGAATGGAAGGCCTCCCATATGATGACAGGTTGATAAAGTTAGATATGTTTAGCTTAGAAAAAAGACGTCTCAGAGAAGATCTCATTTATATGTATAAATACATGTGTGGTCAATATAAAGGACTGGCACATGACTTATTTCTTCCAAAGACAGTACTAAGGACCAGGGGGCACTCACTGCGAGTGGAAAAAAAGCGATTCCAACAGCTAAATAGGAAAGGTTCTTTACAGTTAGAGCAGTCAGACTGTGGAATGCCCTACCACAAGAGGTAGTAATGGCAGATACTATAACAGCTTTTAAAAAAGGGCTGGATGATTTCCTCAGTACACAAAACATTGTTGGTTATAAATGACTTAGTGACTAAATGTAGAACTGGTGGAGGAAGGTTGAACTAGATGGACCTAGGTCTTTTTTCAACCTAAGTAACTATGTAACTATGTAATTATGAAGAGGTTCAGACATTTTGGTGATGATGCAAGTACTGTCTCTTTAAGAATAATGATGACACTGTAGTTTTAAGGGATGCACTGTTATGCACCAACACAGTCTCTGAGATGGAAGGCTCTCCCTCTTGAAAATAGCACTGCGGTGAATGAGGATTTGCACTTATTTGAGTAACTTGAAAGGCAGCAGAATAGAAGAGCTGGTGCAGGTGCTGTTAACCCCAGCATGAAACAGGAAACAGTCTTTGGCAGTATTCACTGGCAAGATAGAGGTTAATGAGCAATGCTGAGACTTGTAGTGCAGTAACAGAAGATAGGCACAGAGGAATGATCCTGTTCGTGACGCCAAATTCGACCTTTGTAAGGGCCCAGATTTTCCCTGCTATTCACCCCCACACAGTATCCACAGCTGATGCAGTCCACAGACACGGTCTTGGGGATAACAGTTGCTTTAATATAGCAGGAACAAAGCAAATCAATACGGAATATATGTTTCACAGTCTCTCGTGTGTAGACCACGGCAAATACAGATTGGAGTTGAATGCTGAAGTGCAATTAGGGTACTGGAGCTTTAAGTGCACGATTTGTTTCAAAATTAATACTGGTATGCTTTAGGTTCAGAGTCTCTTGAGTTTAGAGGGTAGATATGATAAGATTGTACAGACCTGGAGTCCTGGGGTTAATTTCACTACTAGTTCAGACACGTGCAGTACTTGTAAGCAAATGAAGACAGTTGCCCAGCGTGCTACGGGGAGCGGACGGCTGGTGCGTGGACAATGGCATGAAAGCCACTAATATTGCAGTGGGGCGGGAGACCCTCAAACTTCCCCAATCTGCGTGCAGTAGGGTCTGGTATATAGTCAGTATGCCCTACTGTCTGAAGAGATGCACAATGTCAGGATAGGAAGCCTTCAGCATATTGGCTGTAAAAATCAGGAAATGATGAAAGTCTAGGCCTCGGGCCTAGGAGGAGTCTTGTGGTGAAGAGATTCTCCACATAATGTCTTCCCTCAGAGGAGACTCAGCCAGAACCAGCTCATTCCAGATGTTTCTAGACAGAGGCTGGAGAATAGCTCCACCTATTGAGCCATGTGACCAAGAACTAGCCAATAGGATAACACCCAATGAACACTTCAGATTCTTACAGTTTTCACCAGTAGATGGTGCTAGAACACAACAAATGAAAAATGCTTTACTTATAACATATAGCATAATATTACACATAAGTAAATGCACTTAAAGAAACAGACACAATCTGGACCGGGCCACTACATTAGCCTGTAACCTTTTCCATGGCACCTTCTCACTTTTGTACCCTATAGTATGGAACTAATCGAGTCCCGCTCACCCATATGGCTAACGGAGTGAGCTTGCTCTCAGAGTTCACACTTGGGATTTGATGGACTGTATTTTGGGGAAAAGTCCTATCCCATCGGTGCGCTAGTTCCCCGATTTTGGAGCGGGTGAGGCATGAATCTTGAAGACTTCACCCCATCGGTTAAATTACCAGGATGTTTGAAGCTACTTCCCGGCCTAGGGTCCGCGTACCCCGTCGTGCCCTGGCCCCTGCCTGGAGATGGCTCAAGGCTGCCGGCTGTCCTCCTCGGCAATCCGTGCCCCTTGACACAATGCCCTGCGACCGAGGTTCCAGCTCCTACTAGGCCCAGACCAACGTCTGCCACCTTCAAGAGACTCCTCACCAGTGATCTCTCCCTCTCAGAGAGTCACACTCTACCTCCTACTCCTTCCACTCCTTTTCACTTCTCTTTTCTTCTCCTTTCACTTTTTCACTTTCCCCTACAAACCACCCAAGTGGGCGGCCCTATTCCCTTCAGGCCCCCCAATGGTGTGTCTGGTCGGTATGGTGTAAAGTGTTCCTATTGTTTTGACTGTCTCTGATCTTAGCAACACCAAAGAACAGGGATCCGTAACCAAGGAGGATTGGATACTGTGCTGAAGGGCAGGTTGCACAATACCCTGTGATGACCTGATAGGCCAGGGCGTCACACTAACAGGCTGACTTTTCTCAAAATGAACAAGCCCTAGATTGCCTCACACTTCCCAATCAAACTAAATGACAGCATCAAAGCATAAAGGCAATTAAAATGTTCCTTTTTCTCTGGGGTGTTCCCATACACTCCTTTCCACTCAATAAGGGTATAGAGTTCATAATTTCTTCTTTTTCATGTCCTTGTCCTCCTCCTCTTTCACCATATCAAAATGGTGATTATGCAGCCCTCATTCTTAATTTTTAAAGGTTGTGTATCTATATATGGGTGTATTTAGTATTGAAAGAATTGTGTGCTACAAGTCAACTCCTTGTGTATGAAAACGGAGGAGAGCAAGGAATATAAGTGCAAAGAAATAAACAAACTTTATTAAGTAACAATAAATACAGTCACAGCTCAGAGGGAGGTGATTGATGTCATCAATCCCCCTCCACAATGGAAGCTGTGACTGTATTTAGCGAAACGTGCATTGGGGTCACCACACCACTTAGTGCCTTGTCACTTTGTTCCCCTCTCCATTTCTTTTATACAGGTATGTGAAGTCTTATCCGGCAGTTGTTAGACATGCTGGATCATTGTCCATCTTGGGACCGTGTTTGCTCTCAATAGGCCATGATATGAGGTCTTTTTTCTTATTATCTCTGTTCCAAATCTGCTTTTCTGGCTCAGATTAAAAAGTCTTTTGCACTTTTGCACCATGATATTGAGTACTTTGACCCATGAGTTGATCCGTATTTACGGTTCACTGCAGATTGGGCCCTATTATACTTATATGGAACTTTTTACACTGACCTCTGATAATACTGTCTATAGTGGTATACTTTGTCATTTTGAGTGGTGTTGTTTACATGTTTTCTGGCAACAGTACATATTTTACTGCCCCCAATTCTTGTCTTTTTTAGACTGTATATTGTTATTGTTACTTAATAACGTATGTTTATTTCTTTTCACTTGTACTCCTTCTCCTTCATTTAAATTCCAAAGGACTTGACTACTACCAAACAACTCTTTCAATGCTTGATAAGCAGACTTAATGCACTTTATTTTTGTTTTATTTTTCTCTTAAATTACAAAATGAGTATCTTTTTTAGCAAATATTAAAATTATCAGACCATTATTAAAAATACAGTGAGTTAAATTATCAAGAGGACTGACTAGGAAACATGCGCTCATCTGATACATTTACTTTAGATTAAGACAGAACTTAACATTTAGTTAAGTATGCTACACTTTTTTAATGTTTTTTTTTTTTTTATAAAATCTATTTAATGTAAACATATTCAGGACTTTCTGTAAGTTTGTTTCTTTCCACTGACAAATAATTATTTTTGTTTGATGCTTCAGCTCTAGTTTAACTTCAAGGCTCTAAATTTAATGGGTTTTGTTTTTGTCAACCTTAACTTTTGGTTTTAAAAAGTAACATCAAGTAACATCTTTAATCTCATAAGAAGATTTACAAAGAACAAAAAAAAAAAAAGATTCACTCCATCAAACATATTCCTTTGAAATCCGTGAACTAAGCAATGTTCAAGGAAAGATTTTGAAGCATTTCATTTGTTTTAAAGCAAAAGAAGTAGCTTGATGTACAGTATAGTGTTTAGTAAAAAGGTCTAAACTGCAGTAACATTTTCAGAGTTCAGTAACTAATATCTATTATTTATTTCTTTATGTACAATATGTAAAATAATAAAATTCAAGCAGACCTAAATTAAACCATAATGTAAAATGTATTTCTAAATGCATTTTTGACGTCTAGGAACGTGGACTCTAAACACTTGATTTGACGCCACTGCTTCAGACAAAAGACCAAGGCCAGCGCACAAGTTTATAGTTGAGGCTGGAAGTGTGAGCACCTGCTCTGCTTGTTATTTGAAGTATTGTGTAGTGTTTGAGTGAGTATTTGAAGGGATGTTCATTTCAATCTGTTTGCATGTTTTTCTGTAATTCCCTTTAAAAAACACACACCTACTGCCATCTATTTATAAGCACAACTTTTACACTAACTAATGAAGTAATTCAAGCTTGTTTACCAGTACAAACAAGTTATCATGTATCTGCGAAATAGGTGATAACTTCCTCAACAATGAATGTCCCAGTGCTAGAAGCTGCACTGAATGTCAGATCATGAAAGTTTTATCTCAAATGGGAAATTTTAAGCCAGTTACAAAATTGAAAAACAGGTCGGACACCTGACTACTACTCTATTTATTCTCTGTGGAGTGGCCAGAAAAAAGCGCAAAGATCAGCATTGTGATAGTTAGGGAATGGATCATGGTAAAGCATGCATATGTAGCACCCCTGAGGTACCAGGTGCCACAAATGTAACCCGTGGAAATCCAAACCCGGAATATCCATGCCAGAGTAAACACACCAGCACTTTCAGGCCACACACAAAACCTCAACCCCAACTGGGAGACTACCTAGTAACAGGTAAAAGGGAGGGCACTGATTGGATAGTACCACCCAGCCTGTAGGGAGAGACTCAGGGATGGGGAGGGACCAGTGGTCAGTTGGAAAAGGCGGGAGGAAGTGGTGTGCAGTAAGTCAGAGTCTGAGGAGAATGAGGTGAAGAAGGGAGTAGTTAGTGTGAAGGAGAGGAAGAGAGGAGTAGTAGTCATAAGGAGTAGAAAGTGAAAAGACAGAAAAATACCTGCAGTAAGAACGGAGTGCTGTGAAAAGGAGAGAGGACCGTGAGGTGAGGAACCGGGAACTCCAGGACCTGTGGGCCCCCTGTGGAAATACGAGACTCCAGGAACCGCAGCATGGCCATGGAAGGACGGAACCGAGCTCACAGACCTCAGCAAAAGGCAGGGTGCAGATCCCTAGGACAGTGAGACCCTTTATGGACATTGTCAATTCTGGCAGGTGAAGGAATCTCCAGGGTTCTTCACCACCTAAAGAGTCTGAAGCATCAGCAGCAAAGAGGGGATCGGGGACTGAACCCCTTAAATAGTCCAGGCTGCCTGCAATAGGACCAAGAGAAACAGAGGGGTTCCCAAGTAGTTCTAGGCCACGGGAGCCTATCAACAACAAGTGTGCATGGAGGACAGCGATCCCAGGTCACAGCTGGCCTGGAGAACAAGGGGAGCAGATACACCTGGGACCGGCACCCGCGGGTTCAGGTACCACCACAGAAAAGTAAACAAGGCAAGTTAAAGAACAAAACTGGTGTGGACTGTTTCCTTGATGGCGTTCACTCACATAGACTGTTTTCCCATCATACACTGCTGGTGCCTGTCCCTGCTTACGGAGGGCTCTAACCATCCAGGCTGCATCACTCCATCAGCCCCAGCAGAAACCTGCAGCGGCGGCCCCAAATAACCTGGCCACACACTGCAAGTGGCGTAGTCGACAAAAACTCTTTTTCTTTTCTTTATTTAAAACCCCCTTGTATTTACTCAAAAAGAAACGGCCAGGGTCACGGAACTGGACCTCGCCATGGCTGACTTCTCTGGACTAGTCAGGCCTGGTTCTGAGTCCCCCGGCCCCGGGGCAGGAGTGTCACATACTGCATCTTCCTTTTAATGGAGATAAAAAATCCTTACTTTTTCAATCAAAGCAATTCCAAATAGTTAGGGTACTATCAATCAAATGATGAAGCGTGAGAGTAGAAAGAGACCGCACTCAATCCGCTGTGAAGGATTTCTTTATTCAAACACGTGCAGAGTGGAGGGCTGGAGACACACTGTAAGCTGGCTCCTCAAGAATGGACGACAGCTGTTTCGCCCAAATTGGGCTTCCACAGGTCCACATGTGGAGCTACGGCTACACCCCTTTTAAAGGAGTGCTCACAGATTGCCCCAGATCACATAAAAACAAATAGGAGATTTGTGTATGCATATAAAATACATGTATCCATTTCCATGCATGAATTTACAACAAATTTTAAACATGTAAAAGAACACACTTGAATAAAATGAAGCAATGGGTGACAGACAGGCAGAACTATCATAGGAACACAGATAGATCCACACGATCGTTTAACCCTTGGGGGCCCTGTGCCCCATAATTAATAATTAACCTAGCCTCCTCTTGTAGCAACAATTTGTGCAGGTCACCCCCCTTCAAAGGGAGGGAGACCTTTTTAAGGCCGGCAAAACGCAAAACGTCGGGGTCACCATCATGACAATCCTGGATATGGGAAATTAATCTGGGAGAACCTTTCCCTGATGTTATTGAACTGTAATGTTCCCTGAATCGCACATATAAGCATCTTATAGTCTTGCCTATGTAGAACCTGCCACAAGGGCAGAGCACCACACAGACCACAAACTTGGTTTTGCATGAGATGAATTGATGGACAGTGTGCAAGTGCGGGCCGACTTGTACGGAGCGACCTTTTAAATGCTGGCTGCAAAAACGACACTGACCGCACCGGTAATTCCCTGGTGGGCAGCATTTGTCTAGCCAGGTTGTCGAATTGGTAAGTCTGTTCCTCACAAGTCTGTCCCGCAAATTGCCGCATCGTCTGAACGATACCAAAGGATTGGACATTGTCCTGTCAGATAAAGCCGGATCATTCTTCAAGATGTGCCAATTTCTGCAAAGAGCAGTTCTAATGGCATGCTCCAGAGGTCCAAATTTAAAATTAAAGACAAACCTACCCAAATTGTCAACACATTTTCTGGTGCGGTTTTTACGGACAGACGTGGCGCCGTCTGATCTAGCTCTCTCACAGGCTGAATCAATCAGTTTTTTTGGGTAACCTCTTTGATGCAATCTAATCTTCAACTCCTGAGATTGTTGAAAAAAAGATTCCTCTGAACTGTTTGCTCTACGTACTCTCAGGAATTGACTGTAGGGCAAACCCGTCTTAATGTGGAGGGGGTGGGCACTTTGATAATGAAGAAGGGAGTTTGATGCCGTCGGCTTTATTTATTAATTAATAATTAATTTATTAATTATGGGGCACAGGGCCCCCAAGGGTTAAACGATCGTGTGGATCTATCTGTGTTCCTATGATAGTTCTGCCTGTCTATCACCCATTGCTTCATTTTATTCAAGTGTGTTCTTTTACATGTTTTAAATTTGTTGTAAATTCATGCATGGAAATGGATACATGTATTTTATATGCATACACAAATCTCCTATTTGTTTTTATGTGGTCTGGGGCAATCTGTGAGCACTCCTTTAAAAGGGGTGTAGCCGTAGCTCCACATGTGGACCTGTGGAAGCCCAATTTGGGCGAAACAGCTGTCGTCCATTCTTGAGGAGCCAGCTCACAGTGTGTCTCCAGCCCTCCACTCTGCACGTGTTTGAATAAAGAAATCCTTCACAGCGGATTGAGTGCGGTCTCTTTCTACTCTCACGCTTCATCAATGGACTTTGCCTTATGACCAGCACCCCGCTCTTGGATTGTCGGACCCTCCAGGCTCTCCACCCGAGCACAGGCACAGGCGGTACCGCAAGTGATATTGCAGGTAATCTGCGGTGGTGCAGGACTTTGCTTCTCTCCTGCTTTATTGTACTATCAATCAAAAACTCATTACAATCAGTGGGGAAAATAAGTATTTGATACACTGCCGATTTTGCAAGATTCCACTCCATCAAAGAATGTAGAGGTCTACAATATTTATCGTAGGTACACTTCAACTGTGACAGTATAAAAAAACCCCAGAAGATCACATTGTCTATTTTTAGGTAATTAATTTGCAAAAAATAAGTGTTTTATCACCTACCAACTAGCAAGAATCGGGACTTTTATAGACCTATTTTTTTTCTTTAAGAAGTCCTTCTAGTCTGTACTCGTTACCTGAATGAATTGCACTTGTTTGAACTTGTTACCTTTCAAAAGGACAGCTGTTCACACACTCAATCAATCACACTCCAACTTCTCCAACATGTCCAAGACTAAAAAGCTGGACATCTGGGACAATATTGTCGACCTGCACAAAACTTGGATGGGCTAAAGGAAAATAGGCAAGCAGCTTGGCGAGAAGGCAACAACTGTTGGCACAATTATTTTAAAATGGAAGAAACACAAGATGCCTGTCAATCTTACTCGCTTTGGGGCACCATGCAAGACCTCGACTTATGGAGTAAGGATGATTCTGAGAAAGGTCAAGAATCAGCCCAGAACTATGTGAGAGAACCTATTAAATTACCTGAAGGGGGCTGGAACCACAGTCTCAAAGGTTATCATTAGTACACACTATGAAATCACGGATTAGAATCCTGCAAGGCATGCAAGGTCCCCCAATCATGCCAGCACATGCCAGGAAGCATAGGAGAAGGTTATTTGGTCAGATGAGACCAAAATAAAACTTTTTGGTATCAACTCCACTTGCCGTGTTTGGAGGAAGAAAAAGGATGAGTACAACCCCAAGAACACCTTCCCAACTCCAAAGCATAGGGGTGGAAACATCATACTTTGGAGGTGCTTTTCTGGCAATGCTTTTAATCACTTACAACAGGGTATACCGTGCCTACAAGTAGTATTCAACCCCCTGCAGATTTAGCAGGTTTGATAAGATGCAAATAAGTTAGAGCCTGCAAACTTCAAACAAGACCAGGATTTATTAACAGATGCATAAATCTTACAAACCAACAAGTTATGTTGCTCAGTTAAATTTTAATACATTTTCAACATAAATGTGTGGTCAATTATTATTCAACCCCTAGGTTTAATATTTTGTGGATAACCCTTGTTTGCAATTACAGCTAATAATCGTCTTTTATAAGACCTGATCAGGCCGGCACAGGTCTCTGGAGTTATCTTGGCCCACTCCTCCATGCAGATCTTCTCCAAGTTATCTAGGTTCTTTGGGTGTCTCATGTGGACTTTAATCTTGAGCTCCTTCCACAAGTTTTCAATTGGGTTAAGGTCAGGAGACTGACTAGGCCACTGCAACACCTTGATTTTTTCCCTCTTGAACCAGGCCTTGGTTTTCTTGGCTGTGTGCTTTGGGTCATTGTCTTGTTGGAAAATGAAATGACGACCCATCTTAAGATCCTTGATGGAGGAGCGGAGGTTCTTGGCCAAAATCTCCAGGTAGGCCGTGCTATCCATCTTCCCATGGATGCGGAGCAGATGGCCAGGCCCCTTGGCTGAGAAACAGCCCCACAGAATGATGCTGCCACCACCATGCTTGACTGTAGGGATGGTATTCTTGGGGTCGTATGCAGTGCCATCCAGTCTCCAAACGTCACGTGTGTGGTTGGCACCAAAGATCTCGATCTTGGTCTCATCAGACCAAAGAACCTTGAACCAGTCTGTCTCAGAGTCCTCCAAGTGATCATGAGCAAACTGCAGACGAGCCTTGACATGACGCTTTGAAAGTAAAGGTACCTTACGGGCTCGTCTGGAACGGAGACCATTGCGGTGGAGTACGTTACTTATGGTATTGACTGAAACCAATGTCCCCACTGCCATGAGATCTTCCCATAGCTCCTTCCTTGTTGTCCTTGGGTTAGCCTTGACTCTTCGGACAAGCCTGGCCTCGGCACGGGTGGAAACTTTCAAAGGCTGTCCAGGCCGTGGAAGTCTAACAGTAGTTCCATAAGCCTTCCACTTCCGGATGATGCTCCCAACAGTGGAGACAGGTAGGCCCAACTCCTTGGAAAGGGTTTTGTACCCCTTGCCAGCCTTGTGACCCTCCACGATCTTGTCTCTGATGGCCTTGGAATGCACCTTTGTCTTTCCCATGTTGACCAAGTATGAGTGCTGTTCACAAGTTTGGGGAGGGTCTTAATTAGTCAGAAAAGGCTGGAAAAAGAGATAATTAATCCAAACATGTGAAGCTCATTGTTCTTTGTGCCTAAAAAACTTCTTAATGCTTTAGGGGAACCAAACAGAATTCTTGTGGTTTGAGGGGTTGAATAATAAATGACCCTCTGAATAAACTTTTCACAATTTAAAAAAAAAAAAAAAATAAGAAATAACATTCTTTTTTGCTGCAGTGCATTTCACACTTCCAGGCTGATCTACAGTCCAAATTTCACAATGCCAAGTTAATTCCGAATGTGTAAACCTGCTAAATCTGCAGGGGGTTGAATACTACTTGTAGGCACTGTATGTTTATATTATTTTCATTTTTTTTGTTTTATGTCATGCCCACTATGAACATGAGCTTATAAGCTGCATGCACAGCAATTCATTCTTCGGCTCACTTCTTTGTTTTCCTTCATGGTTAGTACCTACTAGCTCCCTCTTTGGCAAGTACCACAGCTTGTAAACACTATTTGTAGACAGCCAAGAATTTTTCGCTTCTTGTTTGAAGGATTTTCATCCATTTATCCATTAAAAAGTCTTCTAGTACTGTGAGATTCCTGGGTCGTCTTGCATGTATTGCTTTTTTGAGGTCTAGCCACAGATTTTCAATGATTTCCAGATCAGGGGACTGTGAGAGCCATTGTAAAACCTTCAGCTGACACCTTTAAGGTTGTCTATTTGGATTTTGATGTGTTTGTAGGATCATTGTTAGGGATGATCGAATACCAAAATATCCACTTCGACAAAAATCCGACGAAAAGGTCACCGCTATTTGACTATTCGCAAATGTTCGATGCGCAATGTAAGTCTATGGGAAACTCAAATAATTTCACGGTGGACCTAACGGTGACCTGTGGTGACTGAGGAAAAGGCTGAAATGGATGGAAAAAGACAGAAACAGTATGGGCACAGCCTGTAGAAGGTGCCCGACTGCATTTCTGGTGTCTTGGAATAACGTGCTCGGAGCAACAGGTGGCATTTACGTAGTCGCTAGAACAGCTCTCAAACCAAAATAATTGCTTTTTTGACAAACAGAACGCAGGTCTTTCAGTCTCTCTGTCTGTCAGTCTCTCCCTCTCCCCATCTCTCTCATACTCACCGATCACTGACTGATCACCGACGCGGCGCGGCACAGCTCCGGCGGCTTTTCCTGCTTTTGAAAATGCCGGCCACTCATTATTCCATCTCATATTCACTGCTTTCCCCTCCCACCAGCGCCTTTGATTGTTTGCATTCAGACGCGCCCCGACACTGAGTGACAGCTGTCTCACTGCATCCAATCACAGCTGTTGGTGGGCGGGTCTATGTAGTGCAGTAAAATAAATAATTAAAAATAAAGGCGTGCGGTCCCCTCAAATTTTGATACTAGCCAAGATAAAGCCACACGGCTGAAGGCTGGTATTCTTAGTATGGGGAGCCCGACGTTATGGGGAGCCCCCCAGCCTAAAAATATCAGCCAGCAGCGGCCCGAATTGCCGCATTCATTAGAGACACCCCCAATGATTAACCTGTAACTGAAAGTACATAAATACATACACCCAAAAAAATCCTTTATTTGGAATAAAAAACCAAAAAAAAACACCCTCTTTCACCACTTTATTAAAATCCTCAAATACCCCTCCAGGTCCGGTGTAACCCTCATGAGGTCCCACGACTCATCCAGCTCTGCTACATGAAGCTGACAGGAGCGGCCGTGGAACATGGCCGCTCTCTGTCAGCTCCACGCAGCACCTGAAGTGAGCCATGCAATCCGTGGTGACGTCACTCAGGTTACCCTCGGCCAGAGCTCTCAGGTGGAAGACTGCAGCTAGCCACGGGTTACCTGAGTGACGGAACCGCTGATTGCACAGCTCACTTCAGTCACTAAGGGGATTTGCGGTCACCGGTGAGTCCTTCACCTCTGATCACAAATCAGGCCGTGGCGCACAGACAGAGTCGCGCGATGACAATAAAGTCAAGTGCAGTTCATTCGAGTTCATTCTGATCACGCGAAACTGTCTCGCAGCCAGCCATGTTGTATTGGGATGTAGCAGGCTGAATGGGACTGCACTGTCAAAAATGCATCCAAAACGCTGATCGGGAATGTTTCCACTCACTGACAGTAAGCAGAGATGATGGGGAATAATCCCACTCACTGACAGCAAGCAGATATGATAGGGAATGTTTCCAGTCACTGACAGCAAGCTTACGTGTTGGGGAATGTTTCCATTCACTGATAGCAAGCAGACGTGTTGGGGAATGTTTCTATTTAATGACAGCAAGCAGACATGTTGGGGAATATTTCCATTAAATGACAGCATTTAGAGATGGTGGGGAATATTTTCATTTACTGACAGCAAGTTGACGGGTTGGGGAATGTTTCCATTCACTGACAGCAAGCATAGATGATTGGGAATGTTTACACTCACTGACAACAAGCAGACATGTTAGGGAATGTTTCCATTCAATAACAGCAAGCAGAGATGTGGGCAATGTTTCAATTCAATGACAGCAAGCAGACGAGTTGGGGAATGTTTCCATTCAATGGCAGCAAGCAGAGATGATGGACAATATTTCCATTTATTGACAGCAAGTAGAGCATGGCTGGCTGCGAGACAGAGCAATGCTATCAGAATGAACTCGGATAAACTTCACCCGACTTCATTGTCATCGTGTGGCTCTGTGTGCAGCCTGATTTGCAATCGCTGTTGAAGGACTCACCGGTAACCGCAAATCCCCTGAGTGATTCAAGTGAGCAGTATGATCAGCGGTGCCGTCACTCAGGTGACCCGCAGCCAGCTGAAATCCTCCACCTGAGAGCGGTGGCCTTGGGTAACCTAAGCGACATCACTGCTGATCTCGTGGCTCACTTCAGTTGCTGCATGTGGACCTTACAGGGGCGGTGGTGTTCCACGGCCGCTCCTGTCAGCTTCATGTAGCAGAGCTGGATGTGTCGCGGGACCTCGTGAGGATTACGCCGGACCTGGAGGGTTATTTGGGGATTTTATTAAAGTGGTGAAAGAGGGTGGGTTTTTTTGTCTTTTATTCCAAATAAAGGATTTTTTTGGGTGTATTTATTTACTTTCACTTACAGGTTAATCATTGGGGGTGTCTCATAGATGCCTGCCATGATTAACTTAGGACTTAGTGGCCGCTATGGGCTGCCATTAACTCCTTATTACCCCGATTGCCATTGCCCCAGGGCAATTTGGGATGAGCCGGGTGGAGTCCCAGGACTGTCGCATCTAACGGATACGGAAATTCCGGTCAGTTGCTGGCTGATATTTTTAGGCTGGGGGGCTCCCCATAACGTGGGATTTCCCATCCTGAGAATACCAGCCTTCAGCCGTGTGGCTTTATCTTAGCTGGTATCGAAATTAGGGGGGACTGCATGCCGTTTTTTTAAAATTATTTATTTATTTATTTTACTGCACTACATAGACCCACCCACCGGCGGCTGTGATTGGTTGCAGTGAGACAGCTGTCACTCAGCGTGGGGGCGCGTGAATTCAACCAATGATAGGCGCCAGTGGGCCGGGGAAGCAGGGAATTCGAGATGGAATAATAAGAGGCCAGCATTTTCAAAAGCTAGAGAAGCCGCCGGAGTAGTGTGACAGCTGTGCAGGGCTGTGCCGGTGATTGGCCAGTGATCAGTGAGTATGAGAGATGGGAGGAGAGGGAGAGACCAACAGTCAGAGATGGAGACCGAAAGACCTGCCTTCTGTTTGTCAAAAAAGCAATTTATGGAGCTGCTAGCAGCTACTTGACACTGTGTTCAGCCCTTACAAGGATTATTTATTAATTGGATCTAAGAATGCTCTCCCGCACACAATACAGTCTATCACCACCACCAGCTCCCTATCACTGCATTCACAAAATGGCCGCTGGCGTATATAGCCGCTATGACGCTGTGCATCACATTAACACCACAGCAAAGATGGCTGTGGCGTTACTGTGAGGGCAAGCAACATCAGATGTGTTCTTTGGCTGGAAAACAGGTGTCAGAAAGTCAGAAAGGAAAATGAAAGTATCAGAGCAAATACCATATTAGCCGTCAGATAGCAAATACCTTGAACACCCCATTATCTGTCGGATACCGAATAGTGGCGAATACATTTACCCATCCCTAAAGAATCCATCCTTTTTCCAACTTCAGGTTTTCTATAGCTGTGTTATCTTTGCATCAAGAATTTGTTGAAAGTTCATTGAATCCATTCTTCCTTCTACTCATGAAATGTTCCCAGTCCAATTGGCTGCAACACAAACCCAAAGCATTATTGATCCACCCGATGCTTGTAATATTGGCAATATGTTCTTTTCATGAAATTCTGGGCCCTATCATGCCCCGCTCACCACTCTGGTCCCTATGTCACCTTCCCAGTCCTACACCTCACAGGTTTCCTTTGCACTACTGCTGGCATCACTGTTGTCCCTCGCACTAGAGCGCTGATGGTCCGATCCTGTCTCTCCCTCCATGCTTCCTGCTCTGGTGTCTGGGTCCCAGGTTCTTGTCCTTTTGTCATATCCTGCTGCCACTCTGCATTCAATGTCTGTTGTGACTTTGTTTTTGGTTCAGTATAGATGTGCCAGTGTTCCAGCTTGTGTCCACCTTTTTACTCCCAGTCCTGCATACACTTTCTGCCAGCCTGTTACCACCTGAACCAGCCAGTCCCAGAGCACACCTCACTTTGCTACATTTTTTCCGGTTTTAGGTCTACATCTTGTGGTGCCAGCTGCTAAGGTATCAGGATTCTCTAGGGCTGCCTCCGGGCAGACACTTACGAGCGTGTGTACCTGCTGCTACCTTCGGTGGTAGTAGTGAAAACTCACTGGCTGCCCAGGTCTGCTCCTCCGGGTCAGTGAATGGAACCTTGGTCCAGTGGACCCACTTCACTTTGTCCGGTAACCCAGGTGTAGGAGGCACTTTTTTCTCCACACATACCTTTTATGATTGTGGCTAAAGAGTTTTCTTTTAAACTTCATTGGTCCACAACACGTGTTTCCAAAATGCATCAGAATGTTTAAATGTTCTTTTGCATACTTCTATTGCTGATTTTTATGGTGAGGATGCAGGAGAGGTTTTCTTGTGATGTTTCTTCCATGAAGGCCATATTTGTACAATTGTCTCTGAACAGTAGAACAATGTACCACAACTCCAGTCTGCTAAATGTTCCTGAAAGTCTTTTGCAGTCAAGTGAGGGTTCTGATTTGTGTCTCTAGCAATGCTTTGAGCAGATCTCACAGAAAAGTCTTTCAGACTTTGTATTGATCTCTACTGTACCTTTGTTCCTGTTAGCTCCCGTTTCGTAATTACATTTTGAACTGATGAAAGGGCTATCTTCTCATAGCTTCTCCTGCTTTGTAGACCTCCACCATTTTCATTTGCAGAGTGGTACCGGCTTAGAAAAACTTTTGGCTGCTGCCTTTTGGCACAAGGTTAAAGGAGGCTGTGATATCATAAAGCTGTGAAATTTGAATCTTCTGGCCTTTCATAATGATGATAGTGAACAAATCATAACTAGTGATGAGCGAGTACTAAAAAGCTCGGGTGCTCGAAGCTCGGGCCGAGCATCCCAAGATACTCGTGTACTCGGGCCGAGCAACGAGCCCAATGTTATCCTATGGGAGACCCGAGTATTTTTGTGAAATGACCCCCCGGCAGCATGGAGAAACCCTAAAAATGTCACAAAAGTCTCAGAAGAGTGCTCAAATGACATGGCAACAGCATGGGGAAGACCCCTTGAAGCATTTATCACTGAAAAGTCACAGCTGTGAACAATTTTGTCCGCGTTTTATGCCATTTTTACGGACTCACCAGAAAACCTTCCAAAATGACCCCAAAATGATTTTTCATGGCGGAAATGTTAAGGGCACATACCCAATAGTGAGATAGAGCTGGTGTATGTTACTTTTTGAGATTAATACATGAAAGATTTTACGTGAAAACATTGTGTGGCACTCCGATGTCCCTGAGAAGAGACGTACATGAAGGCCTCTTGAGTCTAATGTGCCCATTTTGAGGAAGTGAGTCTTTGTAGTATTTTCCTTTGCCAGGGCAGTCCAAAATTGTGAGGTTCACCAATGCCCCTGCATACAGACGTGCATGAGGGCCTGTAAACCTGAAGTGCCCATTGGAAGGAAGTGGGTCTATTGTAGTATAGCCCTTAGGCAGGGCAGCCAAAAATTGGGAGGCTCCACGTTGTCCCTGGGTAGAGACGTGCATGAGGGCCTTTAAACCTGAAGTGCCCATTGTAAGGAAGTGGGTCTATTTCAGTATAGCCCTTTGCCAGGGCAGCCAAAAATTGGGAGGCTCCACATTGTCCCTGGGTAGAGACGTGCATGAGGGCCTCAAAACATTAAGTGTCCATTTTAAGGAAGTGGGTGTATTATAGTATAGCCCTTAGGCAGGGCAGCCAAAAATTGGGAGGCTCCACGTTGTCCCTGGGTAGAGACGTGCATGAGGGCCTCAAAACATTAAGTGTCCATTTTAAGGAAGTGGGTGTATTATAGTATAGCCCTTAGGCAGGGCAGCCAAAAATTGGGAGGCTCCACGTTGTCCCTGGGTAGAGACGTGCATGAGGGCCTCAAAACATTAAGTGTCCATTTTAAGGAAGTGGGTGTATTATAGTATAGCCCTTAGGCAGGGCAGCCAAAAATTGGGAGGCTCCACGTTGTCCCTGGGTAGAGACGTGCATGAGGGCCTCAAAACATTAAGTGTCCATTTTAAGGAAGTGGGTGTATTATAGTATAGCCCTTAGGCAGGGCAGCCAAAAATTGGGAGGCTCCACGTTGTCCCTGGGTAGAGACGTGCATGAGGGCCTCAAAACATTAAGTGTCCATTTTAAGGAAGTGGGTGTATTATAGTATAGCCCTTAGGCAGGGCAGCCAAAAATTGGGAGGCTCCACGTTGTCCCTGGGTAGAGACGTGCATGAGGGCCTCAAAACATTGTTCCCATTGCAAAGGAGCGGGTCTCCTGTCGTTGTAATGTCCATTCTGCAAAGAATGGGCGAAAAAATTTACCACTGGGGGTATACCTGAAACAAAGGCCTAAGTATTGCAATTTGTAACGGTCATCATCATGGTGGCGCATGAGGAGAAGGAGGAGGAGTCCAGCGATTATCCAAAGTCCAGAAGTGTGTACCCATGGGTGAGTGGAGGTACATGGCAAACTTTAAATTCCGCTCTCATTTGCTGGTGGTGTGGTGAAGTCTGGCCCAATCCAACCCTTGTTCATCTTGATCAGAGTCAGCCTGTCAGCATTTTCAGTTGACAGGCGGGTGCGTTTATCTGTAATGATTCCACCTGCGGCACTAAAAACACGCTCTGACAAAACGCTAGCAGCAGGGCAGGCCAGGACTTCCAAGGCGTAGAGAGCCAATTCATGCCACGTGTCCAGCTTGGATACCCAATAATTATAAGGCACAGAGGAATGTCGGAGTACTGTTGTTCGATCTGCAAGGTACTCCTTCAGCATCTGGGCAAACTTAGGATTTCTTGTGGCACTACCCCGCACCTCAGGGGCTGTGGTACGTGAGGGGCTGAGAAAACTGTCCCACATCTTAAAGACTGTTCCCCTACCTCTGGCGGATTGGACTTGTGCCTCTCTCGGCTGTACGCCTCGGTTGTCCACTGATTCATGACCTATGCCGCTAGCGTTTTGTGAGGGGAATGCTTTGCCTACTTCCGTGAGTATGGCCTTCTGAAACTGCTGCATTTTGGTTGACCTCTCCTCCACGGGAATAAGAGACAAAAAGTTCTCCTTGTAGCGTGGGTCTAACAGTGTTACCAACCAGTAATGATTGTCGGCCAAGATGTTCTTAACGCGAGGGTCACGAGACAGGCAGCTTACCATAAAGTCAGCCATGTGCGCCAGACTCTTAACAGCCAGGACTTCAGTAGCCTGACCAACAAGATGACTGAACATGCTGTCCTCCTCCTCCTCCTCCTCCTCCTCCTCCTCATCTACCCTGTCCTCTGGCCAGCCACGCTGAACCGAGGATATGACTGGTGTGCATGTCATATCCTCAATTTGGCCGGAGAGTTGCTCCATGTCTTCATCCTCCTCCTCGTCATAGTCCTCCACTGCACGTTGTGATGAGACGAGGCTGGGCTGTGTGTTATCACCCACACCCACTACTGTTTCTTGCTGCAACTCATCGCGCTCCGCCTGCAATGCATCATGTTTGTTTTTCAGCAGAGACCGTTTTAGAAGGCAGAGTAGCGGTATGGTGACGCTAATAATGGCGTCATCACCACTCACCATCTTGGTGGAGTCCTCAAAGTTTTGGAGGATGGTACATAGGTCTGACATCCATCTCCACTCCTCAGGTGTTATGTGTGGAGTTTGACCCATTTCCCGACGGCTTAGGTGATGCAGGTACTCAACAACTGCCCTCTTCTGCTCACATATCCTGACCAACATGTGCAGAGTTGAATTCCAACGCGTGGGGACATCACACACCAGTCTGTGAGCCGGAAGATGCAAACGGCGCTGAAAGCCGGCAAGGCCGGCTGAAGCAGTAGGTGACTTTCGAAAATGTGCAGACAGGCGGCGAACTTTTACCAGTAGATCAGACAGCTCTGGGTATGACTTTATAAACCGCTGAACCACGAGGTTGAGCACATGGGCCACGCATGGAACATGTGTCAGCTGGCCTCGCCTCAAAGCCGCCACCAGGTTCCGGCCATTGTCACACACGACCTTTCCTGGCTTTAGGTTCAGAGGTGTGAGCCAGTGATCTGCCTGCTGTTTCAGAGCTGTCCACAGCTCTTCTGCATTGTGGGGTTTGTCACCTATGCAGATTAGCTTCAGCACAGCCTGTTGCCGCTTCGCCGAGGCAGTGCTGCAGTGCTTCCAGCTTGTGACTGGTGTGGAGGGCACAGTGGATGAGGATGCGCAGGAGGAGGAGGAGGCTGAAGAGCATGACATTCCGGAGCTGTAGAGTGTGGGTGAAACACTGACTGAGGTAGGGCCTGCAAACCTTGGTGTGGGAAGGACGTGTTCCGTCCCTCGCTCAGACTGGGTCCCAGCTTCCACAATATTAACCCAGTGTGCCGTCAACGAGATGTAGCGGCCTTGCCCACAAGCACTTGTCCACGTGTCTGTGGTTAGGTGGACCTTGGGTGAAACAGCGTTGTTCAGGGCACGTGTGATGTTTTGTGACACGTGGTTATGCAACGCGGGGACGGCACACCGGGAGAAATAGTGGCGGCTGGGGACCGAGTAACGTGGGACAGCTGCCGCCATCAGGTCACGGAATGCTTCAGTCTCCACCAGCCTAAAAGGCAACATTTCCAGCGCAAGCAGTCGCGAAATGTTAGCATTTAGAACTGTGGCATGTGGGGTGTTGGCAGTGTATTTGCGCCTGCGTTCAAAGGTTTGCTGAATGGATAACTGAACGCTGCGCTGGGACAAGGACGTGCTTGATGATGGTGTTCTTTCTGCGTAGGCAACTGCAGGTGCAGGAGTGGAGGAGGCTTGTTCGCAGGCAGCATGGACAGAGGATTGGCTCGCATGCACAACCAGCGAAGACGTAGCAGTGACATCAGCAAGCACTGCTCCTCGACTCTGTTGTACTTCCCACAAAGTCGGGTGCTTGGCTGACATGTGCCTGATCATGCTGGTGGTGGTCAGGCTGCTAGTTTTGGTACCCCTGCTGATGCTGGCACGGCAGGTGTTGCAAATGGCCTTTTTTGAATCATCTGGATCCAACTTAAAAAACTGCCAGACTCGGGAAGACCTAACATTTGTACAGGCACCTTGTGTCGTCGTGTTGTTCCGGGGAACGGTTGCCTGACTTCTGCCTGGGGCCACCACCCTGCTTCTTACTGCCTGTTGTGATGCTACGCCTCCCTCCCCCTGTGCACTGCTGTCCTCGCTCTGCATATCCTCCTGCCAGGTTGGGTCAGTTACTGGATCATCCACCATGTCGTCTTCCTCTTCCGCACCCTGCTCCTCCTCCTGACTTGCTGACAATTGTGTCTCATCATCGTCCACCACTTGTTGAGACACGTTGCCAACTTCGTGAGAACGTGGCTGCTCAAATATTTGGCCATCTGTACAGACGATCTCCTCATGACCCACTTCAATATGAGCTGGCGAGAGGCCAGAATGTGTGAATGGAAACGTGAACAGCTCTTCCGAGTGTCCAAGTGTGGGATCATTAATGTCCGAGGAGGACGTGTACTCAGCCTGGTGGTAGGAAGGAGGATCAGGTTCAGAAATGTGCGGTGCAGTATCACGGCTACTGACACTTGACCGTGTCGAAGACAGAGTGTTTGTGGTGGTGCCAATCTGACTGGAAGCATTATCTGCTATCCAACTAACAACCTGTTGACACTGGTCTTGGTTCAAGAGCGGTGTACTGCTGCGGTCCCCAAGAATTTGGGACAGGACGTGCGAGCGACTAGATGTGGCCCTTTGTTGTGGCGAAATTAGAGCTTGCCCACGACCTCGGCCTCTGCCTGCACCACCATCACGTCCACTTCCTTGTTCCTTGCCAATGCCCTTGTGCATTTTGCAATGCTGTGCACTGCTGACGTGTATATTCACTACTTGTGCGTTATATCAAAGTGTGTGGAAATTGCACACAAGTGCACCTGTACGCTGCCACCAACAGGCACACACGTGCGGTTTTAAAAACCAAGCACGGACGCAATAATAACCTAACAGGTTTTTTTGGGGAGCGACAATTACAGACAAGTCAGACACTATCTGGACTGTTTTACACTGTGTACACCAGCCCCAGATATGATGAAGGCTGGTATACGGTCACCACTACCCTGCCTGCCTGCCTGCCTGTATACTGGTACAATAGTCCTGACAAGGACTCTTTTGGTCACTAGCCTGTATTCAGACCTGGCTATACCCTGCCTGTATATAGCAACAGTAGTCCTGAGAAGGACTCTGCTACTGTACTCCGACCTGGCTATACCCTGCCTGCCTGTATACAACTAGAATAGTCCTGAGAAGGACTTTTGGTCACACTGTTTGCAGCCCTGCAACTGAAAAAGCTATAAAGGGCCGCAAAGCTTTCCCTGAATCAGCGACACTCTCCCTGCACTCACTGTCTGGATAGCTGTGAGCAGAGCACAGCGCGCCGGCCGATATAAAGGCTCGGTCACGCTGTGCAGGCCGGCCAATCACTGCAATTCCACAACTAACAGGGCTGTGGCATTGCAGTGGTCTGCCAGCCAATCCCTGCATGAGGGCTGGCTCTCAAAAGAGCGCCAACATGCAGAAATGAAGACCACGAGTACAGCACGAGTATCGCGAGATTACTCGGTCCCCGCCGAGCAGCCCGAGTACAGCGATACTCGTGCGAGTACCGAGTAGTGACAAGCATGCTCGCTCATCACTAATCATAACTCTAAAATATTAACTAAGGTCTGAAACCTTGGTCAAAGTTATCTGAGTGCACAAATCTCCAAGGGCATTCAAACTTTTGCAACATCCTATTTTCCTTTTGTAATTCTTTAAATGAAAAGATGAAAAAAAACACCCTTTTTTATTGCCTAAAATACAAAGGAAATGTGTCATCATTAACTTTCAGCCTTTTAGAGCCTATTTAATCTTCAACTTGCTTAACTATTTACGAGCCTATAACAATCATTTTGAACTGGGGTATTTGCATAACACTATTTATATATAATATACAGATTAAATGAATACACTTCATTTAAATAAGTAAGGTTTTAATTAACACCTCGCTGAATGTAAAAACAAATTCCAAAATTTCAATATGACTTAGTTTTATAGTAAATTTTTGTGACCCATAAATCTTTTTTGCAAACTCGAGCCAACGTTTCTTATTACGCTATTGAATTCGAGGTTTCTTCACCTTTTTTCAGGCAACCATCTCATCTCAGACTTTTTTAATGTGCATTGTATAGACATCTATGATTTCAGTATTATAAAGCACGCAAGGCAACTAAACTGCTGTGTTTGTTGTACCAGAACTAATAGACCTTGTGATAAGCTGACTTGTTAACTCTGATATTTTTCCTGGACCTCTACCTCTTAGCTTTAATAGATTTACAGTAGAGTTGAGCGAGTACCTAACTATATGTAATTCCTATACTCATAATGAGTACTGTGTAATACTCTCGTATTCATTCTGAATAGCATATGCAATGCAAGTCAGTGCGGAAAAACTCACAAAGTAATGAGTAACCCGAATGCAGTACTATTCGTGCGAGTAGCGAATAGGGCAGAATTCGGGTTACTCATTACTTTGCAAGTATTCCCCATTGACTTGCATTGCACAAGCTATTCAAAATGAATATGTGAGTATTAGACAGTACTCGTTATGAGTATACCAAGTTCGAATAGTTAGGTACTCGCTCAACTCTACTATACATCCATTAAAGCTAAAAGGTAGAGGTCCAAGGAAAATATCCTGCATTTTCACTCCCTTCTGGAAAAACGCATTTAATTAAATCTTTCATTAATTACAATACAGACCCTACAATCTATTGTATTGAATGTGTATTATGTAAGTGACGTTATGTGGGTTACACTTCTAGGGAAATGAAAAAACGTATAGCTGAACACATCGCTAACATAAACAATAATAACGCATCCTATTCTGGAGCTACCAAACATTTTGTAACCATGCATAAGGGGAATCTAGATAGCTTTTTTTTTGCTATTGAGAAAGTTAATGCACCTATTAGAGGTGGAAACTGGATAAAAAAATTTAGCTTTAAGAGAAGACTTTTGGAGTCTCACACTTAAAACCAAATTCCCGGAAGGGATGAACTTTAGGAATGATCTATACTATATTACTGATTACAATCAGCTTTATTAACATTTTCAACATATTTAATTTGTTTTTTCTTTTGCAACTCCAGTAAAGTAAGGGTTAGGGTAATATATCTACAATACGTATAATATTTGGGTGTAATAGCCATCTTTGTGGTCACTTGTATAACATCTTTGCAATAACAGACATATATGTTATGATGTTTCACAATCTTCTTGTCAAATCCTTTTTGTTTTTAAGGGTGCGGTTTGTGTTTCTATTTTTTTCTATTTGAATTGTTAACTTGTGCACATAAATATTCTGTGTGCTAAGAATGTCATCCTATGATTAAGGGCACTCCTTTGTGCCGGAAACACATCAGGGTACTATGTCTGGATGGACTTTTTAATTTACTGTGGAAATAAAGCAAGAAAATTTTATATTCCTGGATGTGCAGATTCTTCCCTTCTTCAAGTATGAATAGTTAGGTACTCGCTCAACTTTAATGTATGGACTTAATTTTATATTCTTCCAACTGTCACTCACATGATGTTTGTTTGTAGTTTTGATGTAGTCCAATTTTATTGGACAAAGACGTATCGAGGAGCTGGATGATGAGGTTTCTCTTTTCTTGGGAAATCTACTTCATTTTATGCTTCTCAATGTGAACCAGTAATCTTTCACTTGGGAATCAACCTAATAACAACCTATTATGAAATGAGTGAACAGGAAGAAAAAGATTTTTAAACTACCAGGAGCAAAACAGTAACAATGCAGTGACATTACAAGAATCTGCATAACTAATCATATACTAAATAACTGCAATTTCAATTTATGTGTGAGATAGCCAAGATGATTGGTTATAAAATGAAGGTAGTTTCACGTTTGGAGCTGTAGTGGATGGTGAGATATGGAACATGAAAGTCAAAAAGTCACAACATGTTTACCCTTTTGCTTATCAGTGTGAATTTAAGCTGATGTCATGACTTTTCAAGGCTTTTTGCACCTTTCTTTCTTCATGCATTCAATACTTTTATCCTGGGTAATTTCTCATTATCTCTCTTATTATACATCACAAAATTTAAGGACATCTATAGTGTTATTACTTTGCCGGCGTAGATTGGAGAGGTTGTCACCGACATCTGGTGAGAATTGCATGTCAATAATACCTTTAGGCAATGTGCCCATGGGAGTTCGCACCCGCGTATATATTCACAGGTACGTCCGCAGGTTTCCCACAGCTGATCCCCGGAATCTGCAGCTATACATAGCTGCGGGATTCTAGTGAAATAGCTGTGGTAATTAGTGTGACTTACCTGCAGAAGTCCCGGCCTCTATCTCCATAGTGGAGAGGCGGGATTTCCGCACGTATTTACACAGGAATAATTGACATGCAGTTACGGGACATCCACAGCATGTTCCGCGGAATGGACACAGACACTCCCCATGTCCCATAGGAGAATATGGGGAGTGTCTGTACTTGCTAAAACCTGTAGATTTATCTAGAAGATCCAGATAAATCCGCAGGTTTTCCGTGGCAAAATCCGCGGGTACATAGTGTCATGGGCCCATAGCCTTAGAAACATATTTACTTAGAAAATACTTATTTCATACATATGTGTTTTTGTTTATCTTTTCTTACTCATTTTTGCAATTCTTCAATACAGTACACAATGGGCTGTATAGTAAATACAAAGCAAAGCAGAAACTGTGTGATTTACATAATGTTCTGTATAGTAAATTTATAGTAAAGGAAAAACTAGGCGATTTTGTTTCAGAATTTCTCTTACAGGAATAAATATAAACATATATCCTTAAATTGAATTTACTCTGATTAAATTGCCAGTGTATTTGTTTTAGTCCACAATGGTTAACCTAAATGTTCTGAAAATGTCATCTCACACTATAAAAAACATAAACATTAAAAATGCATTTAAGTGTTCTGTGTGAACAATGATTATACACATTTCATGCTGTTATTGAATATTGTTTCAGAAACTAGGGAAAATAGACTATTGAAAGCATGAAACCCATTAAAAAGTAATTTGAATTTTGCTCTTACTAAAATTTTTACCTAAGAGCGACTTATTGCATTTATTCTAAATTGCAACATAATGAGAGTGTACAAAATGCCCACTTCTCTTATAAAATAAATATATTCAGTGCTTTTCTTCTGCAGAATATGTCTAGAGAAGTGCTGTGGTGAGGTTAAGTGTTCAATTTGTTTTAATTTTTTATAAATGAAAGTAGTATATGCAATATTTAGTTATTTAGCAGCAACAATCGCTTAATTCAAGGAACAAATTATCTTATATAATTTATTTTCACTTCTATAGCCTGAAAGCAAAATCTAAAAATAAATTTCAAGAAATGTATTGCAATTAGTCAATATGAGACAAAAAAATAATACAGCTTAATGTAATGCGATACATTTAACTTAAAACACTTATACTATTAATCAAAACAGTAAACAATTCCACAGTAATTTGATAGAATTTTTTTTTTTTGCTAAATATGGAGAGGAATCTACTAGGTTTAGTGCAAAGATATTCAGAGCAAAGACATATTAAATTAAAAAAAGAAACATTTCAGCAGCATTATGCTATTAAAATTTAAGAATGATCTGGATAATTCATTCATAGGACCTTCACTTAGGATGAGATATTAAATGAGTTTTCCCTACATTCCAAGCTACTGCCTATGGGCTTATTATTGAATGCAGAGGAGTTGTGTTACTCCAGGAGATGCGTGTTGGATTTTATCCCATATTGGACCCCTTAACAATACATTTCAAAATGGGGAAAATTTATTTAAATAACTAAAAGTTAGGGTGCACTTTGGGCCCCAAGCTATGTCTTTCACTGATAACAACATCATGTCATGTCATGTATCTTTATCTATTTATATACTTTCTATAAACATAGTAAAAAATAGTGATTAATAAACAAATTGTAGTAAAAAATTTGAGAAATCTTTTAGAATTTTAATTTGCCAGATTCAACCAATTTTTGGAAAAAATACAATTTGTGCCGAATTCAGTCCCTGAGACCTAAAAGTACTGCAAAGCCTCCAAATGCCGTAAAAACTCTATATGAAACTTTGAGGTAATCTAGAACTTTATCCAAGCCTCTCTTCAGTTGTTTTACACAAATAAAGTCTGAGTAATGTCAAAATGACTACAAAATACATGGATGGGAACTTTTCTTCACAACTGTGTTTTTACATACGCATCTTCAATACTTTTTAGCCTTTTCTCTCTCTATAGCTAAACTGAAGACAAGATTGAGTAATCAAAGATACCAAATACTTCCAATAGGCATAACAGAACTAGCATGTACTCTATTTATTTTGTGTCCCCCCAACCTCCAAGCAAAATGTATCAGAGCCACATATAGTAGGTATGTAAATTACCCTTAGTCTTTTCTTCACCATCATTAGAATATTTGTATAGGTTAAAATTACTAGACACATTTTACATTAAAAATGCATTCATTTGTACATTACCAAATTTTGGGAATTCCCTCATTTCTGAAGATGCCTTCTTGAAAACATATACAATTTGAAATATCCTCATTCAGCTGTATATCCCGCTTACTCATTGTTACTAGCGACACCAGAAATGATGCTATTACGATAGTTCAGAATTAGATTGGACCTCAGA